>NC_066558.1:10863451-10905951 GCF_024679095.1 Eriocheir sinensis | reverse complement strand
AGATAAGACGGCGGTGCTGCCCCCAGGGTTAAGGAGAGGATGGAAAGATGAAGAAGTGAAATTGGAGGAGATATTTTAGGCTAGATGCCAGAAGTCTCGAGAAGAATTAGGAAAAGCAAGGTTTTGACATTTGCTGTGGATGAAAACGGTTTTGTTAAGTCGAAAAATAAATTTGGCACGATTCCGGCCGGAAATGTTAAGATCATGATTAGAGGGACTTCGAAGGTTCTGGTACCTTTTGTGAGCTGCCTCTTTATCTTTGACAGCATGAGCACAAACGTGATTAAACCAAGGCTTTTTAGGGGAGAAAGTACGTGTAATGTATGCCTCCTTTCCAGAGACAATCACCTCTGTAACGGGCTGGGCACACACAGATGGATCTCTCTCATGGAAGCAGTAATCATTCCACGGGAAGTCGGAAACGTACATCCTAAGGTCGTCCCACGGAACTGAAGCAAAATGCCAGAAGTATCGCCTCTTCAGTGGGTTCAGAGGATGTACAGGATCGATAGGACAAGATATAGAAATAAGGTTATGATCGGAGGAGCCCAATGGAGAGAACAGTTTAACAGAGTAAGCAGAAAGGTTAGAGGTAAGGAAGAGGTCTAGTATGTTGGGGCTGTCTCCAAGACGGTCGGGAATACGTATAGGGTGCTGAACAAACTGCTCTAAGTCGTTGAGGAGAACAAAGTTTTAGACTTGTTCACCAGGCTGGTCAGTGAAAGAGGATCAAAGCCAAAGCTGGTGGTGAACATTGACCTCGTACACAAAGGAAGGGTCGGAGAGAAAGTAAACGGTTGTGATCACCTCGTAATTCGATTCTGCATTAGAACGGATCAGAATACAGAAAAGGTAACTTTAATCTTGCTCGTGATCTAGTACCTCAAGCTTCTTGGGAACACTTAAACTTCGCCTTTGTAGGCGATGCGTAGAATATTTTAAAAATAAAACTCCTAGAAGTAGAAAGGACAACAGTCCTCGTGAAGGCTATGAGAACAAACTCAGAACCGCTTCCAAAATTTGTGTTAGCAGTTTTTGTTCGGCATTTAGGTTGATAAGTGTGCGCGCAAAAATAAAGTTTACAGATCTGAAGCATACAATGGAAGAAAGGCGGGGCCCTTGCCCTAATAGAGAGACCTGCTCCAAGATGTCGCTGTGAGCCAATTACATCGATGTTTTGAGCAAAACATCAAGGTTTGAACAAATCAATAAGGACACAATATAAATAAAAAACTTTTTTTTTTTTTAACCCAAAAAAAAAGCATAGGGTAAACTTTATTTTTGCGCCCACAAGGTTTGTACCCTTTTTTTTTTTTTTTTTTTTTTTTTTTTTTTTTTTACGTCTTGGCCTATTGCGCCGGTAGGCTTCTTCCCGGTGGATCCTGATGGTCGGTCCAAGGCTTCTTCCCGGTGGGGCCTGATGGTCGGCCCAGCCCGTTCTGGCGCAGGCGAGTGTTTATAGTGGCGCCATCTTGCATTGGCTCATGCTGCCCTCCCGGAACTCATCTTTAATCCTAGAATCTAGAGTCCGGGTTGATAGGTGGTCTTCTGGACAGCATGTGGGTAGTTTCAAGCCACTCGGCGGCGGCTGAAAAATCCCAGCTTGGTGGCACCGGTCGGGGATTGAACTCGCGTCCTCCTGAACGCGGGGCCGTCTCGCTATCCGTTCAGCCACCCCCTCAGGCTCACACTGTTACCTCACTGACAGGGCTGGAGTCATCATCGCCTGCACCACAAGGTGATTGAAGTTGATGATATAACAAAAGACCTCACCATAAGAACATAAGAACGTTGGAATCTGCAGGAGGCCGGTAGGCCTATACAAGGCAGTTCCTTTGACCCTAAGCTCCCGTGTATCTAACCCCACCTAGTGTCGCTGTCCATGAATCTATCTAATCTATTTTTGAATGTGACAATTGTATTGGCACTCACCACATGACTGCTAAGCCTATTCCACTCATCCACAACCCTGTTGGTAAACCAATTTTTGCCTATGTCCCTGTTGAATCTGAATTTACCCAGTTTAAACCCATTACTTCGTGTCCTACCCGGTTCTCTTACCAACAAAACCTTATGAATATCTCCCTTATTAATGCCCTTCATCCATTTATAAACCTCGATCATGTCTCCACGCACCCTTCGCCTTTCTAGAGAATGCAAGTTTAACTGTTTGAGACTTTCCTCGTATGGCAAGTTGCTCAACACCTGAATCATCTTAGACATCCTCCTCTGCACTGATTCTAACATTTTGATATCCATTCTATAGTAAGGTGACCAGAACTGAACCGTATAGTCAAGATGAGGTCTAACTAATGCTAAATATAGTTTGAGGAAGACTTCGGCGCTTCTGTTGCTTACGCTCCTTGAAATAAATCCCAGTACCCTTGGACGGAGATCAGAGCACACTAAGACCCCTAAATCTCTCTCGCACCCAGACCTGCTTATGAGAGTGTCATTTAAGCAATAGTTGTGAGAGGGGTTGTTCCTACCTACACTCAGAATACTGCACTTCCCTACATTGAACTCCATCTGCCATTTATCCGCCCAGTCATACAATCTGTTTAGTTCACCCTGGAGAATACTAGCGTCCTGATCCGACTCAATTACTCTACCGATCTTGGTATCATCTGCAAACTTACTGACATCACTACTAATTCCTGTATCTAAATCATTGATATAAATAATAAACAAAAGTGGACCTAATACCGAACCTTGTGGGACCCCACCCGTAACACATCCCCAGTCAGATCTTTTACCATTCATTTGCACTCTTTGCTTCCTATTGCTAAGCCACGCCTTGACCCACTTCAGAACTTTACCCTCTAATCCGTGAGCCTGTAATTTAAGCAACAGTCGTAAGCAACATAAGTGGTGATCTTGGAAGTGATGTAGATATGGCCGAGCGAATTGCCTTCTCTCTCTCTCTCTCTCTCTCTCTCTCTCTCTCTCTCTCTCTCTCTCTCTCTCTCTCTCTCTCTCTCTCTCTCTCTCTCTTTTATCTATCTATCTATCTCTGGTATATAAAACTTGCGTTGAGTTTTAACTATATTTAGAGGCTTTGTTGTTAAAGTATACTTACAGTGATTGTGAGGAATCTCCTTTGCAAAAGCGGAGCGCACGTCTCAGCTGCTTGCCTCGCCCTCTGCTTCTGTGGGCTTTCCGGCGCTCATCTCCGGTTTTAACTCTCGCTCTGGCCGCACGTTTCAAGCATCCGGTATCCGCGAGGAAAGTTCCATCATCACGCCTCTCTCTCTCTCTCTCTCTCTCTCTCTCTCTCTCTCTCTCTCTCTCTCTCTCTCTCTCTCTCTCTCTTTTTCTCTCTGTCTCTCTCTTTCACTACAGTTGGCATTTGTGACTTGTAGGCAGGGATCAACATGTGGTTATGCCGGCCCACACCTGCTTGACACGAATAATCGTATCGCACGGACTCTCACAAGGCCAAAAAACAGCTACGTGTTAAACGACATCCGTGGCGTGATGCACTCACATACATTCATATTTACATGATATTATATACATTAGTGCCTTGCAGGATCACTATCCAAGTAAGAAGGGTGATACATTTATAGAAAATAAATTAGAATTTGTTAAATGAAAACAACACAGAAGAAGCACGTGAACAATACCAACGCAGCATCAGAGCTTACAGAACCCTCATCCACTAATGTAAGAGCGGCTAAGATAAGCGAATAGCACGCGACTCCAAGTCTAACCCGAAAAAAAAATATTTACATATAATTTTTATAAGAAAAAAAAAAAGTCGAAAAGCTACATCAGTCCCCTAAAACAAGAAAGCGGCGCCATAACACAAGACGCCAGACACATGGTCGAAATCCTGAACAAGAACATCCATTACCCATTATCGGACCATCTACCAATTTTCCTTAATGTTAAAGTTCCCTCTAAATCTAAAAAATCTACATAAAATTGAGTTTAGGGTAATAAACCAAACAAATAAACAAGAATTTGCTCAAAAAATCAATATGATCAATTGGAATGCTCTCCTTAATGAACACGATGTCAATGACAACTGTAAAATTTTCTTAGACAATATTAAAAAAGCTTTTAGTGATTGTTTTCCACTTAAATCTAAATTTATAACTGAAAAAAGATTAAACAATCCCTGGATATCACAGGCAGTACTAAACTCTATAAGGACAAAAAAATTATCTATTTAAGGAATATAAAATTGGTGCTGTCACTGAGGCTCAATACAAACTATACCGTAACATCCTAAATAATAATATAAGACAAGCTAAAAAAATCTTACTATATGGCTCAATTCACTAATTTAAAAAAAAAAAAACTGTAAAATATGGCGAACAATCCACCAACTTTCTAATCATGACCATAAGAGTTCCACAAATAACAATCTGTAGTGGTAAAAAACTCTCTGAACCTTTACAAATTGCACAAGCTTTTAATGAATTTTACACAAATGTTGCTCCTAAACTAGATCACAGTCTACCACCTTCCACCACAGACCCTCTCAGCTTTCTTCAAGGTGACTTTCCTCATTCAATGACAATTCCTATAATTATCCCCCAAGATGTAATTACTGTAATTAATTCCCTTAAAAACAAAAAGTGCAATGTGCATGAAATTCCAGTATCTGTATTAAAAACCAGCAAAAAACAACTTGTAATACCCTTGTCCATACTCTTTAATAATTATATAAATAATGGTAGATTTCCTCATCTCCTAAAACATGCAACTGTTGTCCCCATCCATAAGAAAGGCCCCAAAGATGAATTAAGTAATTATAGACCAATATCCTTACTAAATGTTTTTTCTAAGATCTTTGAAAAAGTAATGAAAAAAATCCTCATAAATTTTCTTGAAACTAAAAACTTACTTAATCCAAGTCAGTTTGGTTTTCGTCGTGGTCTAAACACTTTCGATGCCTTGATAACTTATTCAGAAGAAATCTATAACACTTTAGATAATAAACAGTCATTATTAAGCATCTTTGTTGACTTCACCAAAGCTTTTGATATAGTCAGACACGATATATTATTACGTAAGTAAGGCTGGAGTAGGTAGGAAGACACCTACCGAGCGGGCGCAAGCCACTCCCGGTGAGGTATATATGGGAGGTGAGAAGGGAGCTGAAGCCCTCCAAAGACCCTTACCATGTCCTCACTAACCGTTTCCCTATTGTCTCACCAACACCGGAGAGTAGTTCAGCATGCTCTCTAAAGACAGATCCTCTCTCTATCCACACCACACTGCATTCACACAAAATATACACCTTTTCCCAAAATTAAAATTTAAAAATGGCGCACATACACCAAGCCTCGGAGTCCCCGACTGGGGGGGGGGACCACAAATTCCCCCAGGGAGGACTCCCCTTCTGGCTGCCGACCCGAGAGGTGTCTTGATAACTCCTCGAACCTCTTTCTTCTTAATTTCTGCAACATTCGCGGTCTTCGCTCTAATTTTCATTCTGTGGAACATCATCTCTCCTCCTCTAAACCTCACCTTCTCTTCCTTACCGAAACACAGGTTTCTGAGGCTACTGACAGCAATCTCTACTCTGTTCCCTCCTACTATCTCTATCCTAAATTTCAATCCAAAGCTGGATGTTGCGCCTACGTGCGCAACGACATCACTTGCTCTCGTGCCCACGACCTTGACTCTTCTGAATTTTCCACCATCTGGTTAAGACTTCACTGTCATTCTATTACTAAATACATCTGTGCTGTTTATCTCTCACCTAACTCTACCAACTATGTAAAATTCTTTGACTATTTGAATTCTAAAGTGGAGCACATCTTGACCCACTCTCCCTTCGCTGAAATCTCCATCCTAGGAGATTTCAATGTTCACCACCAGCTTTGGCTTTCATCCTCTTTCACTGACCAGCCTGGTGAACAAGCCTACAACTTTGCTATCCTCAACGACCTAGAGCAGTTGGTCCAGCACCCTACACGTATTCCCGACCGTCTTGGAGATCGGCAAAAAAATCTAGACCTCTTCCTTACCTCAAACCCTTCTGCTTATTCTGTCAAACTGTTCTCTCCGTTGGGCTCCTCCGATCACAATCTTATTTCTGCATCCTGTCCTATTGCTCCTGTACACCCTCTGGACCCACCGAAGAGGCGATGCTTCTGGCATTTTGCTTCAGCTCGGTGGGACGACCTGAGGATGTACTTTTCCGATTTCCCGTGGAATGATTATTGCTTCCAGGATAGAGACCCCTCTGTGTGTGCTCAGCGCATCACAGAGGTGATTGTCTCTGGAATGGAGGCATACATTCCTCGTTCTTTCTCTACTCCTCACGCTAAAAAGCCTTGGTTTAATCACGCTTGTTCTCGTGCTGTCAATGATAGAGAGGTAGCTCACAAAAGGTACCAGAGCCTTCAAACTAATGCTAATTATGAACTTTACATTTCTGCCCGAAATCGTGACAAATCTATTCTCCGACTAACCAAAAATTGTTTCATTAATAGAAAATGTCAAAACCTTGCTTTCTCTAACTCTTCCCGTGACTTCTGGCATCTAGCCAAAAACATCTCCTTCAACTTCACTTCTTCATCTTTCCCTCCACTCCTCAGTCCTGACGGCAACACTGCCGTCTCATCTATCTCTAAGGCTGAACTCTTCTCTCAAACTTTTCTAAAAACTCCACTCTGGACGATTCTGGGCATATTCCTCCTACTCATCCCCCCTCTGACTCCTTTATGCCTGTTATAAAGATTCTTCAAAATGATGTTTTCTATGCCCTCTCTGGCCTCAATCCTCAGAAGGCTTATGGACCTGATGGAGTGCCTCCTATTGTCCTTAAAAACTGTGCCTCCGTGCTGTCACCCTGCCTGGTCAAACTCTTTCGCCTCTGCCTGTCAACATCTACCTTTCCTTCTTGCTGGAAGTATGCCTTCATACAGCCTGTACCTAAGAATGGTGACCGCTCCAATCCCTCAAACTACCGTCCTATTGCTTTACTTTCTTGTCTATCTAAAGCTTTTGAATCAATCCTTAACCGGAAGATTCAAAAGCACCTTTCCACTTCTGACCTTCTATCTGATCGCTAGTATGGGTTCCGCAAGGGGCGTTCTACTGGTGATCTCCTAGCCTTCTTAACTGACTCTTGGTCATCCTCTCTTAGCCGTTTCGGTGAAACTTTTGCTATTGCGCTGGACATATCAAAAGCTTTTGATAGGGTCTGGCACAAATCTTTGCTTTCTAAACTACCCTCCTACGGTTTCTCTCCTTCTCTCTGTACCTTTATCTCCAGTTTCCTTTCTGACCGTTCTATTTCTGCCGTGGTAGACGGTCACTGTTCTTCCCCTAAATCTATTAACAGTGGTGTCCCACAGGGTTCTGTCCTATCTCCCACTCTTGTTCTGTTGTTCATTGATGATCTTCTTTCCAAAACGAACTGTCCTATCCATTCCTACGCCGATGATTCCACTCTGCATTATTCAACTTCTTTTAATAGAAGACCCACCCTTCAGGAACTTAACGACTCAAGGCTGGAGGCTGCAGAACGCTTAGCCTCAGACCTTACTATTATTTCCGATTGGGGCAAGAAGAACCTGGTGTCCTTCAATGCCTCAAAAACACAGTTTCTCCACCTATCCACTCGACACAATCTTCCAAACAACTATCCCCTATTCTTTGACAACACCCCAGCTCCTTCCCTCAACACTAAACATCCTCGGTCTATCCTTAACTCAAAATCTTAACTGGAAACTTCATATCTCATCTCTTACTAAATCAGCTTCCTCGAGGCTGGGCGTTCTGTACCGTCTCCGCCAGTTCTTCTCCCCTGCACAGTTGCTGTCCATATACAGGGGCCTTGTCCGCCCTCGTATGGAGTATGCATCTCATGTGTGGGGGGGCTCCACTCACACAGCTCTTCTGGACAGAGTGGAGGCTAAGGCTCTTCGTCTCATCAGCTCTCCTCCTCATACTGATAGTCTTCTACCTCTTAAATTCCGCCGCAATGTTGCCTCTCTTTCTATCTTCTATCGATATTTCCACGCTGACTGCTCTTCTGAACTTGCTAACTGCATGCCTCCCCCCCTCCCGCGGCCCGGCTGCACTCGACTTTCTACTCATGCTCATCCCTATACTGTCCAAACCCCTTATGCAAGAGTTAACCAGCATCTTCACTCTTTCATCCCTCACGCTGGTAAACTCTGGAACAATCTTCCTTCATCTGTATTTCCTCCTGCCTACGACTTGAACTCTTTCAAGAGGAGGGTATCAGGACACCTCTCCTCCCGAAATTAACCTCTGATTTTGGACACTCCTTTAACCTCTGTTCGGGAGCAGTGAGTAGCGGGCCTTTTTTTCTTTTTTTTCTTTGCGCCCTTGAGCTGTCTCCTTAGCTGTAAAAAAAAATAAAAAAAAATAAAATAATTACTATGGAATTAGAGGTATTATTCATGACTGGTTTCAGGATTACTTATCCCACAGAACTCAATCAACCAAATTCCACACTTGTCTATCTGCATCTCTACCTATTCAATACGGTGTTCCACAGGGCAGTGTCTTAGGTCCAATCCTGTTTCTCTTATATATAAATGATATTACTTACATATTTACAAACCTTAAAACAATCCTTTTCGTAGATGACTCAACCTTAAATATTACTGGTGAAAATCCTACTGACATGATACATATAGCAAACACTGACCTACAAACCTTTCATAAATGGTGTCTGAGTAATAGATTAACAGTAAACTTAAACAAAACATTGTATATGCTATTTACTAATAAGTCACCATCAATGCTTCCGTCCCTATTTTGTTCCCATGACATTATAAGCAGAACTAATAAACATACATTATTAGGAATAACGTATGATGATACCATGACCTTTAAGCATCACGTAACAAACCAAATCCTTAAATTATCCAGGCTAGTATCTCTGTTATATCAAATTAAAGAAATAATGCCCATTGATGTTTTGAAAATGTTATATAACGCACATGTCTTACCACACCTGTATTACTGTACACCTATCTGGTGCAACACCTACCCCACACACCTGTTACCTCTGTTTAGACTTCAAAATAAAATAATAAGAATTATTACAAACAGTGACTACTTTGCCCACACACAACCTCTCTTTAAAGAAACAAATTCCTTAAAACTTTTTTACATAAATAAGCTACAAATTGGTATTTACATGTATAAAAACATCAAAAGTCAAACCTCCGTGTACTTACAGCCACAACATACTTATTTCACCCGTACTCATGAAAATTTACGTACACCTGCCCATAATTTAACACTTTTTCAACACTCACTTTCTTATTCAGGACCTAAAACCTGGAATTCTATTCCTAATAATATTAAAGCTCTAAATTCAATACACTCCTTTAAAAACAATTTAAAAAACATATTCTTCTCAATTATAATTATTAAGTCCATGTATCATCTGTCAGAGTGTGTCCTCAGCTTAATCAATTATTACCTTATACTATTATTATTGTATTAATACTATTACTACTTACATTATCATTTACAGTACTACCATATTATTTTTATAAATCAATTACAATTTTTGTACTAATGATATTGTCTTAATATTATCACTTTAATTATTATTTACACTACTATTACTTTATAATTATCACAATGTTAATTATTATTATTATTATTATTATTATTATTATTATTATTATTATTATAACTATTATTATTATTATTATTATTATTATTATTATTATTATTATTATTATTATTATTATCATTATTATCATAATTTTACTATTGTCATATATTATATGTATATATATATATATATATATATATATATATATATATATATATAATATATATACATCTAATATATATATATATATATATATATATATATATATATATATATATTGTTTTTGCACTATAGATTAAATCTGGCACCTAAGTTTCCAGTACTGCCCAAAAAGCTCCCAGCTTTAAATGGGCTCCCTGCACTACAAAATTATTGTAAATACATAATTGTATAAAGGGATAATAAAATGTTTCAATGTCTCAATGTCTGTAATCACGGTCGAGAACACAGAGTCGATACCCGAGAACACTATACCACCGAGGGGAATCGCCCCCCCCTAGAAATTGGCTCAATTGACGAAAGGGACGTGCAAAAGTACCAAGATAAACTAGAGACAAGCAAGTAAACCGGACCCGACGATTTGACAACCAGGCTGCTTAAGAAACTCGAGCAGCAAATACCCAAGCCACTCACCGCAATCTATAACCTGACACTTCAACAAAATAAAGTCCCGGAAGACTGGAAACAAGCGAACGTAACACCGATCTACAAGAAGGGAGACAAGAGCAAAGCCCTGCAGATTATCAGTGACAAACTCGTCAAGTTTCTTAAAGACACAATACCATTTCCGATGCTCAGTACGGTTTCAGGAATAAGCGCTCATGTTTAACCAACTTATATAATTTTTTCAGGGGTATCTATGAAAACTGGGATAATCACGTCCCCAGCGATGTTATCTATTTAGACTTTCAGAAGGCCTTTAATAAGATTCCGCACGAACGACTTCTCAAGAAACTGATATCGGAGAGACAATCGGGAGATATCGGGAGACAATCTAATTGGATGGACAAAAGATTGGCTCACTGGAAAAAAAAAAAAACGAATTCCAATCAACGGGCAGGCCTCCGAGTGGCTCCCGGTGACAAGTGGAGTGCCACAGGGATCAGTGCTGGGTCCCATACTCTGTATTATGTATATCAAAGACCTAGAACAATGATTAAAATCCTCACTTTCTTAATTTGCTGACAACACCAAGGTGGGTGGCAGATGTCCTTCAACGCTACCAAATGTAAGGAAATGCACATCGGGTCCATGCAGCAATCGCACCCACACTAACTACATGGGTGGCGAACAACTACAGGCGGTGCAGAAGGAAAAAAGACCTCGGAATCACTATCAGGCAAAACACTGCAAGCCCGCCTGCAAGAAAGCCAATATTATGCTCGGGTTCATAGCGAGGAACTTCGAATACAAGACGCCGAGGGTTGTGTTAACCTTGTACAATTCTTGGGAATATGCCATGCAGTTCCAGTTTCCTAACTACAAGAAAGACATTGAATTACTCGAGAGAGTACAGCGACGCGCTGCAAAAATTATACCATCACTGAGAACGCAACCTTACGAAGAACGACTCGAGCGACTCAATCTTTTCATGTTGGAAAAGAGACGACTGCGGGTAGACATGATATAAATCTTTAAGTACTTGAACAAGTTCAGCAATGTTGATCACTCTAAACTCTTCACGCGACAATCCAACCCGCAAACAAGAAACAACGGTAAAACAATTCAAGCCAAGCGATGCTGTATGGATATTGAGAGGAGTAATTTTTCGAAAAGAGTCGTCCGCCATTGGATTAACCTTCCTGCAGACGTGGTTAGTGCAGAAACAATCAACTCCTTTGAAAATCGCAATGACCGTCGCTTCGCTGCGTCGAGAGTGAATTAAACGTATCCACGAGTACATTCAGTGGTGCTTTAATTCTTCCCGCAACCCTTTCCTGTCGCTGACGGATTGATTAAATATCTAAAAACAGGGAGCCTCGCAACGAGCCAATAGGCTTTCTGCTGCTTGCTCGTCCATATTTCCATGTTTCTTCCTCCTCCTTCTTCTCCTCCTCGATTTTTTGTAAGTTTATGAAAAGTATCGTTCGAAACAATATGGTGATGTTCTTCGAAGAAAATAATATAATAAATAATTCGCAACATGGTGTCCCAAGTAAACGTTCGTGTTTAACTAACTTACTTGATTTTTTCTAAATATTTTTGAGGTGTTCGATGGAACCAGATCAGTAGATATCATATATCTGTTTTTTTCAAAAGGCATTAGATAAGGTCCCCCACAAACGTTTGCTCTGTAAACTATTCGCGCGGGTGAAATGCCAATTTTTTTATCTTTACTTTACTCCCACACGACCTCTGCGTGTAACGAAACACACGAAAAATGAATCCAGACAAGGAAAGGTTTTGCCGACGCCGGGGATCGAACCCGCGACCAGCGAGACGGTAGAGCCACTCCTTAACCAGTCGGCCAAAGAGGTACCCCCCTGGCTAAGTGAATTATGGGAGGCTCGCCCATCAGGCAAAGCAGCATTACACGGCTCCCCATTCCCAGTTAGATTAATTTATGTGTTGAGTTTCCATTTTCTGTGAACTTCGGAGAGCATGGGCCATCACTTTACCCGTTACCCTCTCGGGGTGACACAACAGAACCTCAGGAGAGGATGCTACCGCCTTGCCACCAGTGAAATGACATAATTTTTATATTTAGTACTATACTCCCACACGACCTCTGCGTGTAACGAAACACACGGGAAATTAATCCAAACAAGGAAAGGTTTTGCCGACGCCGGGGTCAAACCCACGACCAGCGAGACGGGAGAGGCACTCCTTTACCAGTCGGCCAAAGAGGTACCTCCCTGGCTAAGTGAGTTATGGGAGGTTCGCCCATCAGGCAAGTCAGCATTACACGCAGAATCTCAGGTAACATTCAAAATTGGCTTGTGAACTGGCTCTCTGAGCGGAAACAGAGAGTAGTTTTAAACGGTGTTTCATCTAACTGGCTCGATGTAAGAAGGGGCGTACCTCAAGGATCAGTGTTCGGTCCCATACTATTAATATATATCAATAATATCGATGATGGGCTAACTTGCAAAATATCAAAATTTGCTGATAACACACAAAATCGCTAGTAAGGTAACTACGACACTCGACGAAGAAGTGTTACAATCAGATCTAGATCAACTTTCACGTTGGGCCAAACAATGGCAAATGAAATTTTACATTCTCAAATATAAAGTATTGGACATCGGAAACAATAACAATCGCGTTCGGTACGTAATGAATGGCCAACAACTTTCGGCAGTAAGTAAAGAAAAGGATCTTGGAATCACTATATGAAGCGATTTAAGCCCAGTCAGCAAACAAATTGGTTGGCTTTATCGGACGAGTCTATTGATAATAAATAATAAAATTGTGTCTACGGCTCTTCGCTTCATCTGCTCTCCTCCTGCTACTGATAGTCTCCTACCTTTTAAATTACTACGCCATGATGCCTCTTTCTATTTTCAGGGTGACTGCTCATTTGAACTTGTTAACTGCATGCCTCCCCCCCTTCCCGCGGCCCCGCTGCACACGACTCATGCTCATCCCTATACTCTCCAACCCCTTATGCAAGAGTTAACCAGCATCTCCATTATGTCATCCCCTTCGCTGGTAAACTCTTGAACATCCTTTCTTCGCCTTTATTTTCTCCTGCCTATGACTTGACCTCTTTCAAGAAGAGTGCATCAAGACACCTCTCCACCAGAAACTAACTTCTCTTAGGGTGCGTCCACACGGTCGAACAGTGTCCGTCGGACAAACACTGTTACCATATCATAAGGCGAAGCAGGATGACGTCATAATCGTTGAAACGAGGGAAGTTGATATGGCAACAAACAGTGGTACCAGATGAAGTTGTATACCACAGTTTCTCCTCTGTTCACCAAGCAAAGACCGGCAGACAATGTTCGAAGCTGATGTCCGTAGGCAACACACAGGTATTTACGTCAGTGTTAGTGTGGACTTCGGTGACAGGTGGTTGGTGCCAGCGTCTAGTGCGGTACATCATCATCATGGTGCACAATAAAAAATGAAAATAAAAACCAAGAAAATTGCACTATGCAACATGTTCATCGTTTGCCTGGCAGTATCGTATAGTTCTAAGCCTCTATCCCACTAGACAGTGTCCGAAGTTCCGATGCTACGAACATGGGCAGTGTCCGGAACACCTCTTGGTGCTCGCTTCTGAAGTCATCAGCGAGCTTTTCCGCTTTCCATTGTTAACTGGTAACAGTGTTTGTCCGACGAACATTGTTCGACCGTGTGGACGCACCTTTAGCTACACGATACTTTTGTCTTTTATTGGAGTGGCAAGAAGCGTATTTTTTTGCACTCTTTATATTGCCCTTTACCATTAAACCGCGGGTGTCGACAATAGTCTACTGGGCTTCTTTTTTTTTTTTTTTTATTCGCACGCCGTCAACTGCAATTTATTTTTGCGAAAGTAAAGTAAGCATGTCGTTTTCTTTCAAACAATACACAACCATGCCCCCTTGACAACAATACACAACCATGCCCCCTTGACAACAATACACAACCATGCCCCCTTGACTAATTATTGGTTAGTATACGCCTTGCACTAGCTTTGAGAAGATGTCCGCTAACCATCCCACCTCTTCTCACCCGCCAGTAAATTTTATCCACAAGATAACTATCCATAATAATGTGCTTTCAGTGATCCTACCTCAATATTCCGTACTCGCTCTATCAAAGATCAGGTAGTCTTCAACGTCAAAGGACAGATAAGGGTATGTGCTTCATTTAGTCACGTGAGTTAAGTAGGAGCTAAGATACAAAACTTTGATGTGAAGTATGTTTTTGCCTGATTATGCCCGCGTGGGAGGACAGGCACGGCAAAACAAACACACGCTTTAAGGGTTCAGCCGTGACCTTTGATGTAAAAAAATAAGAAAAAAAGTAATATTAAAACTATATAATTCGCTGGTAGGAGCCCATCCAGAGTATTGCGTACAGCTCTGGTCTCCCTATTACAAAAAAAAAATCGTTGAAAAGTAAGAACGAGTTCAACGGATAACAAAAATGATTCCTAGATTAAGAAATTTATCTCAGGAACAAAGACTTAAAGAAGCAAATTTATTCAGCATATCAAAACGAAGAATGCGAGGCGATCGTGTTTAAAATGTTTAAAGGACGCTGTGAAGGAAACGAAACTGCAGGGGCTGTTCCGGGCTAACAGTTTTCCTCCTAAGCCAGGTGTTTTGCTCCCCCGCCTTTCACAGTGTAGTCAGGAGAAGCGATACGCAAGATGTTAAGTCCGCCTTTAATATGCACTTCAGCTCGCACAGCCCACGGGAGACAGGTAGGACGGCCGGTGTGGTAAGGCCTCTCACACAACCCACGGGAGACAGGTAGGCAGGCCGACGTGGTGAGGCCGCTCATACAGCCCACGGAAGACAGGTAGGCAGGCCGGCGTGGTAAGGCCAGCAAGGGCGGCCCGGGTATTCGGTTTCGAGGCCAACAGCGTCTTCCCCGGGTAGACCGCGGCGGCGCTACGGCTGAGTGATGGAGGGCAGTGCCGGGCCGGGCGTAACGCAGCAGCAGCCTCGTCCGTTGGAGGACTCGTTAGGTGGTGAAGGGGAGCCAGTGAGTAGCGAGCTGGCTCGACCGAGTCCGGGAGTCGTCTCCCGTCCTCAGCGCACCAACGTCCGAGGTTGCTTCGGCTGCTGACGTCAGGGCCCCCCCCATTCGCGCCGGGTGGAGCTCGGGCAGGGCGTTCGAGGCGTTCCGCTGCGGGTTTTTTTTTTTTCTTTTTTTTTTTACAGCAAAGGAGACAGCTCAAGGGCACAAAAAAGTAAACATTAATAAAAAAAAAGACCGCTACTCGCTGCTCCTAAAAAGAATCCAAAGAGGTGGCCGAAAGATAGGTCAGTTTCGGGAGGAGAGCTTTCCTGATACCCTCCTCTTGAAAGAGTTCAAGTCGTAGGCAGGAGGAAATACAGATGAAGGAAGATTGTTCCAGAGTTTACCAGCGTGAGGGATGAAAGAGTGAAGATGCTGGTTAACTCTTGCATAAGGGGTTTGGACAGTATAGGGATGAGCATGAGTAGAAAGTCGAGTGCAGCGGGGCCGCGGGAGGGGGGGAGGCATGCAGTTAGCAAGTTTAGAAGAGCAGTCAGCGTGGAAATATCGATAGAAGATAGAAAGAGAGGCAACATTGCGGCGGAATTTAAGAGGTAGAAGACTATCAGTATGAGGAGGAGAGCTGATGAGACGAAGAGCCTTTGCCTCCACTCTGTCCAGAAGAGCTGTGTGGTGGAGCCCCCACACATGAGATGCATACTCCATACGAGGGCGGACAAGGCCCCTGTATATGGACAGCAACTGTGCAGGGGAGAAGAACTGGCGGAGACGGTACAGAACGCCCAGCCTCGAGGAAGCTGATTTAGTAAGAGATGAGATATGAAGTTTCCAGTTGAGATTTTGAGTTAAGGATAGACCGAGGATGTTTAGTGTTGAGGAAGGTGATAGCTGGGTGTTGTCAAAGAATAGGGGATAGTTGTTTGGAAGATTGTGTCGAGTGGATAGGTGGAGAAACTGTTTTTGAGGCGTTGAAGGACACCAGGTTCTTCTTGCCCCAATCGGAAATAATAGTAAGGTCTGAGGCTAAGCGTTCTGCAGCCTCCAGCCTTGAGTCGTTAAGCTCCTGAAGGGTGGGTCTTCTATTAAAAGAAGTTGAATAATGCAGAGTGGAATCATCGGCGTAGGAATGGATAGGACAGTTCGTTTTGGAAAGAAGATTATCAATGAACAACAGAAAAAGAGTTGGAGATAGGACAGAACCCTGTGGGACACCACTGTTAATAGATTTAGGGGAAGAACAGTGACCGTCTACCACGGCAGAAATAGAACGGTCAGAAAGGAAACTGGAGATAAAGGTACAGAGATCAGGAGCGAAACCGTAGGAGGGTAGTGTAGAAAGCAAGATTTGTGCCAGACCCTATCAAAAGCTTTTGATATGTCCAGCGCAATAGCAAAAGTTTCACCGAAACGGCTAAGAGAGGATGACCAAGAGTCAGTTAAGAAGACTAGGAGATCACCAGTAGAACGCCCCTTGCGGAACCCATACTGGCGATCAGATAGAAGGTCAGAAGTGGAAAGGTGCTTTTGAATCTTCCGGTTAAGGATTGATTCAAAAGCTTTAGATAGACAAGAAAGTAAAGCAATAGGACGGTAGTTTGAGGGATTGGAGCGGTCACCCTTCTTAGGTACAGGCTGTATGAAGGCATACTTCCAGCAAGAAGGAAAGGTAGATGTTGACAGGCAGAGGCGAAAGAGTTTGACCAGGCAGGGTGACAGCACGGAGGCACAGTTTTTAAGGACAATAGGAGGCACTCCATCAGGTCCATAGGCCTTCTGAGGATTGAGGCCAGAGAGGGCATAGAAAACATCATTTTGAAGAATCTTTATAACAGGCATAAAGGAGTCAGAGGGGGGATGAGTAGGAGGAATACGCCCAGAATCGTCCAGAGTGGAGTTTTTAGAAAAAGTTTGAGAGAAGAGTTCAGCCTTAGAGATAGTGAATGTGATGTGAATGTAATGTGAAGCCTTGCTCGGGATGAGTGTAGGTCGAGTGGGGTGTTCTGGAGCTATGTTGGAGTCGAAGAGTTAATAGTTGTCTTCCCTTTACACATCTCCGCCGACAAGACTCGATACAGAGTATCGAGCTAGAAATCGGAAGACAAATATAGCCTAGCTCATATGAATGAATAATACTTAAACCAAACCAACACAAGAGAAACCATAGAACCAAACCCCAAGAGATTCAACAGTAAAAGAAACCCATTGATTTATGTAGCATCCCACAATAACTAACATCTGCTTAAGAAATCTGCTCCAATATTATCCTTCCCAGGAATGTGTACAACCCTGAATCAATACCCTTGAAGACAAAGTGCCCATCTAAGGAGACTATCATTATTCCCCTTGAAGTGGGTCAAGTAGACGAGAGGTTAATGGTCAACTTCAAGCACAAACTCCTTGCCCCGCAGATAGTAGTCAAAATGCTTAATCCCAAAGATGACTGCTAAGCATTCCTTTTCAATTGTAGCGTACCTGCGTCCTCTGTCTAGGAGCTTCCTGCTAGCGTAAGCTACTGGGTGCGGGTAATCCTGAACTTACTTTTTACAACACAGCGCCCAAACCTTGATTTGATGCATCGGTCCGTAAAACGAAGGGACGTGACGGGTCAGGCAACTTGAGGACCGGCTGAGAGTGCAGTGCTGACTTGAGTTGCTCGAAACAGGTCCGCAGCTCATCTGACCATACCAGTGGTTCGGGGTTCTCTTTCCGCAGGAGGTCGGAGAGTCCACTGGTGTAGGAGGCTGCCTGAGGTTTGAAGACTCGGTAAAAGGAGATCATGCCTAGAAAGGAGCGAAGCAACTTTTTAGTTTAGGTGGTGTGACTGAAGATATGGCAGATACTTTACTTTCCTGAGGCCGTAGTGTGTTACCGTCCACAATGAAGCCTAGATATTGGATGGATGTAAACCCGAACCGGCATTTTGAAGGTCGGGCCGTCAGTCCATGTTGTCTGAGACGGAGGGGAACAGCGTGGAGGGCGTCCAGGTGTGTTTCCCAAGTTGAACCAGATATGAAGATGTTGTCGAAGTAGAAGGTGACTCCCTCCAGACCGGCGAGGACGATTCGCATGAGCCTAATGTAGGTTGCACAGTGACGAGTCCAAAAGGGAGGCGACAGAACTCCATTAGTCCCAAGTGTGTAGGGAAGGCCGTCAGTGCCACGGCTCGGTCCGTCAGAGGTACCTGGTAATAGGCTTTAGTTAAGTCTAGTTCAGAGAAGTACTTACTACCGTAAAACTTGTGAAGGTCCTCCGTGATGGTGTTGATTGGCTCCGCGTCAAATATAGTCATGGAATTCAATATCCTGTAGTCCACGGCAAGGCGGTAGTTGCCGGAAGTCTTCTTTACCATAACGACCGGGGAACAATGAGGTGACCTTGAGGGTTTGATGATTCCCTGACTAAGAAGTTGTTCCACTTCCTGTTGGAAGAAAGGCCTGATATGTAAAGGAATGGGATAGAGTTTAGGCTTGATTCGCTCGGAGGAGCATAGGTTGACGTCGTGCTCGATAGTGGAGATACAGCCCGGAATTTCTGAAAAGACATCGCTAAATTTGTCCGTGAGGTAGAGGAGATCGTTCTGCTGATCAGGAGTGAGTTGTTCTCCTACTGCAGGCAGGGGACCAGAGACGTCGCGGTCTGCACGGCCATCTGGGGTTATCGGAAATGTGGGCGCGTCTGTGATACAGCTTCAAGAGGTTAGCGTAATACAACTTTTCTTTACCCTTCTCATCGATCAGATAATTCACCCTGTTTTTACGCTCTAGAACCTTGTAGGGGCCACTCCAAGCCATTAATAGCTTACTGGAAGTGTCAGGGAGAAAGACGAGAACTTCATCACCAGGCTTGAATTGACGATCTTGCGAGTTCAAATCGAAGTAGGTCTTGTATCGGGTGGCACTAATGGTGGAATTCTGGGCAGCGATCTTGGAACAGTCTGCCAGCTTGTCCTTCAAATCGATGACATACTGGAAGCAAGTTCTTTCATCCTCTGAAAGCTTACCGTCTTCCCGTAGATCTGAAACTGGCCCCCTTACATCCCTTCCATACAAGAGTTCAAGGGCAGAGAATCCTGTTCTGTCACTAGGCATCTCCCGCAAAGCAAACAATACGGCCGGTATATAGCGATGCCACTCTCGAGGCTTGTCAGAGCACAGCTTCCGGAGGGATGACTTCAGGGTAGAGTGGAAACATTCTATTCTTCCATTTCCACTCGGATGGTAAGGGGTAGTGAAGAGCGGCTTCACTCCAAGAAGCCTGTGCAGTTCGGCCATCATTTGAGACGTGAACTGTGTGCCCCGATCAGACAGGATCTCACGGGGAATTCCCACTCTGGAAAATGTGGTCAACAAGGCTTCGGCGGTAGAGATGGAAGTGATGTCCTTAAGGGGAACAGCCTCGGGGAAACCGGTAGAAAAATCAATCAAGGTAAGGATGTAACGGTGTCCTGATGTGGGAGGAGACAATGGGCCAACAATATCAACTGCTACTCTAGCAAACGGTTCAGTAATTATGGGAAGCTGTTTAAGAGGGACCGGCCTAAGGCGTCCTTTAACAGACATACGCTGGCACTTGTCACAAGACCTACAGAAGGTTCGTATATCAGACCACATACTGGCCAGTAAAAGTGCTCTCCAATCTTCATGCCAGTCTTCCGATGGGAGAGATGTCCTGCCAGGGGACTCTCATGGGCGACGGTCAACACTGACCGTCGGCACTCCGCAGGGACTACTAGATGCTTCTTCCCCAGCTGGTTACTGTGATGTGAAGACCGACAAACCCTGTAGAGCAGTTCGTCCGAGAACTCGTAGCCGAAAGTGGAGTCGGTGCGAGTAACTTCATCTCCCGTAGTGGCCTTGTTACGATGTGACGCTAGAGTAGGGCACAAACTCTGCAATTTAGAGAAGTCCTGAGGAGTAATAGCCAGGGGCTCCAGAGGAGGGAGTACAAGGGGGTGAATCTTGCGAGCGGCGGCGGCCCGGGTCTGGACAGCTTGAATACTTTTCCCGGGAACCTGGTCGGAAGGAACCGGAAAGGGTGTAGGTTCGTCACATGCCTTTGTCACGTCTGGGTCGTCAGGTGCACGTACTCCCGCAATGTTACCTACCAGCACTGTGCAAAACTTAAGTGGGGCCCGGATGACATCAACCCAACCGTCAAAATAGGGGCACCGGAGGTAGCATCTTACCACAGGGAAGTAGTCGGCACGACCCAAGTAGTCGCTGCAGCGAACCTTTTTACCGTTGGAAATGTCCGCGTCCGGCAATGCCTCCTCGGATACTAGGACACTTGAACAACCCGTATCGCGAACAATGGTGGATACCCTAGAGCCGTTGATGGTGCCTGAGGTGTAATACTGACGAGACGGTGATCCGGAACAGCAGAAGCCAATTTTGGGAGACTCCTTGGCTGGTTCTGGGTTGGACCTCTGTTTAAAAAGATAAGGATTCTGAAGGCAGTTAGGTCTAATGTGGCCGCTCTGACCGCAGTTATGGCAACGAACCACCGAGGGCGTCTTTCGTGGCGTAGGTGGTGAATCCTTTAGCGAGGCGGCTTTGCTGAGGGATGGTCGTTTGCCGCGTTCCGACGCAGGGTTGCGTGGGTAAGAGTGGTGTGCTGAAGCCCAAACATCGGCTCGTTTTACTGCCTCCTCTAAGGTCTGAACGTTGTTTTCTTTCAGGAACAACCGTAGTTCTGTGGAAACAGAGGCTAGAAATTGATCGAGGATCATGAAGGACTTGAGCGAAGCAAGAGTGGTCTACCTCGCTCGCGCTGAGCCAGTGGTCGAAAAGGAGAGTCAAATGTCCTCACCTTCGCGATAAGATGGTAACTTGGGACGAGCAGCAAAGTCGACACTAGGGACGCCTAAGGCCGCCGAACCGCCAGCAACTTGGAGCTTCAGCCGTTCGAGGGCGAGAGCATGTTCTCTCTCCCGTTCACGTTCACGGTCCTCGCGTTCCCGTTCACGTTCCTCGCGTTCCCGTTCACGTTCACGTTCCTCGCGTTCCCGTTCACGTTCACGTTCCTCGCGTTCCCGTTCCTCCTTTTCTTTTCTGTTTCGTCTCTCCAACTCGCGTTCGTCCCGAAGGCGTGCCTGCTCATCGGACACAAAGGATTTCAACTCGTCGCCGTCGTATCCAAGCTCGCGACCGAGCTTCACTAGTTCCTGGATGGAAGACATGCCGAATGGGAAAGAACAAAATAGAAAGATACACAGATCAAATACAAAATCCGAACACTGAATCTAACAAAACCCCAAACGATGAAGAGACCAAACCACAGGTCAAATACAAAATCCCAACTCTGAATCTAACAAAACCCTAAGCGATGAAGAAAAGCAAATAGACGACAAAAAAAAGGAAGACTTAACTTCGAATTGACACTAAGGAGGCGCACACGGCCTGACGCCCACAAGTGGCACGAGTGGGGTGAAAGTTAACAACACTGTGCATACACGCACATAAAAATACCCATAACCGTATCCCCGTGTGAAACACCACGAACACAGCACGTATCCGGGAACGGGAGACACTATATCAGAGGAGATGAACTCGCACCTGACTTCCGTGAGATCCGGACCAGTGTCTCTTAAGACGCACCTGGCCTGGGCGGTGGAATGGACCTCAACACAATCCAATCGCCAAACACTCACTTTCGCCCTGAACAGCAAGTGCCGGTAGGTTAATCCTGACCGTCGGTGGTGACTGGCTGGTAGCGATGGTCTCCTGACCAGCGGTGAGGGGAGGGGGAATCCTGGCGAGGTCGCCACTTGTGAAGGAAACGAAACTGAAGGGGCCCAAGGCTGTTCCGGGGTAACAGTTTTCCTTAGAAAACAAAATTTAGCTAAAACTAACTAAGATTCAAAAAATGAAAGCCAATTGAAACCTGAAAATCAAGATGGGACACTTTCAAAATGGAAAATATGGATATTTGAAAACCACCGGTTTGGGAGCATTTATATGAAATTTTATTTTTTTTTAACCATGACTTTTTTTGGGTTATAAAAATGTTCCATATTTTTTTTTTATTTAACTTTTAGGTTATAAAAAAATCCAAGCAAATCATCCAATAAAAAACATAAAATAAAGAGTTTCTATCCACGTACAAAATGAGAATCAAAGAGATTTTTTTTTTTAATATTATATTTGTTTTATCATGATCACCACTAATATAATATGTTATTATCTACTGACTCAAATAGTAATACAGTCAACACATACAACAAAACTACAACCATAAAAAAAGTGAAAGAAGATAAAAAGAAAACCAACCAAACAACCAAATGTAACTATCTTAACACCAACCTAGACTAATGAGAAATGATAAGATAAGAAGGTAGGCATAGCATGACACGTTGGGATCAAGCTAGATTATCTACTGAAGAGAGAACAATATTTATCTAGACTTCATTGCAAGTGCACATAGACAGCAGCTTTAGGGAAGCACCAACTAGCCACTGCACCCTTACATTTAGCAATATTTTGCATCCCACATTTGGCAGGGCTGTTGGCTTGGCTTAGCTAAGGGGTTGGTTGGCAGAGAGAGAGCCATCCTTGCCCACACCTTGCCCACTGGGCTGTGCTGGGCTCTGTGGGCTGTGGTGACACACCTGGCCAGCCCCACCACCACCAGCCTGGTACGCAGCAGAAGTGGTGTGTTGGAGGAGAGCTCCCCCTGGTTGGAGTTGTTCTCTCATATATATATTCTTTTTTCTCATCCAACATATCAGCAGTGCTCATCCAGCAGTAGCAGTAGTGTCTGGATCTGTGGACCTTCTGAAACCTCTCTTCCAGGACCTTTCAGGTCACTCTCCACTTGAGAGAGGGTAGTGGCTCAGTTTTGGAGAACACAGTGGAGGCCTCTGGAAAGATGTTCCATCTCTCAGGTTCTCTTCTTCTTGATGAGATCATAAGAGAAGAGATGGCCTCATTAGGATCAGATCCACAAGAAAAACGATAATTTGCTTAAAACGATAATTGTCATTATAATTTTATTTTAATTGTTTTCTAGTGTTTCTCTTGGCAGCCATTAAGCCCCCCCCCCCACTGTTTAAAACTAGACTGGAGGAAGCTACAGAAACATTTCACAGAAATAGTATGGAATTTACCATATTAATTGAAGAAGGGCAAACATACCCATTCTAATTAAAAAAAATGCCAAAATACTGGATACTGGCCGCCAATTTGAATTTTGGTTTTATATTGAATTTTTTTGTACCCTAGCGCTTTCTGATATAGAACTTTAAAGCAACTTGTGCAAAAATTTCATTGCTTTCACTATCTATCTGATTCTTATGAAATATGCAATTATCTGCTGCACTTCCTCCTGAGCCAGGTGTTTTGCTCCCCCCCCTTTCACAGTGTAGTCAGGAGAAGCGATACGCACGATGTTAACTCCGCCTTTAATATGCACTTCAGCTCGCACAGCCCACGGGAGACAGGTAGGACGGCCGGTGTGGTAAGGCCTCTCACACAACCCACGGGAGACAGGTAGGCAGGCCGACGTGGTGAGGCCGCTCATACAGCCCACGGAAGACAGGTAGGCAGGCCGGCGTGGTAAGGCCAGCAAGGGCGGCCCGGGTATTCGGTTTCGAGGCCAACAGCGTCTTCCCCGGGTAGACCGCGGCGGTGCTACGGCTGAGTGATGGAGGGCAGTGCCGGGCCGGGCGTAACGCGGCAGCAGCCTCTTCCGTTGGAGGACTCGTTAGGTGGTGAAGGGGAGCCATTGAGTAGCGAGCTGGCTCGACCGAGTCCGGGAGTCGTCTCCCGTCCTCAGCGCACCAACGTCCGAGGTTGCTTCGGCTGCTGACGTCAGGGCCCCCCCACTCGCGCCGGGTGGAGCTCGGGCAGGGCGTTCGAGGCGTTCCGCTGCGGGTAGTGTGAATCCTTGCTCGGGATGAGTGTAGGTCGAGTGGGGTGTTCCGGAGCTATGTTGGAGTCGAAGAGTTAATAGTTGTCTTCCCTTTACAGACGCACTGATATTAATGCGGAAAATTACTTTACAATTGATCGATCATATATAAAAAGAAGAAATAACAATTTCAAGAAAAGTGTTAAAAGATTTTCGTCACACGAAGCCAAACACTTTTTTTTTTTTCAATCGAGTCGTTAATGTTTGGAATTCTCTACCCTTTGATGTCGTTGATAGTACAGCAGTTACGGCCTTTAAAAATATATCAGACAAGTATTTTGAATCCAACCAGCAAGTAAGATATTACTCATTGTCGTAATAACGTTAAGTTCTTTCGAATACCGGTGTCCTTATCCGTTTTTTTATCGCCCGGTTATTGGTAGCAGTAATGGTAGTCCTTTCCTCTTTCCTACATAATTTCCATGCAGTTTTTACATGCTGCATGGTTCTTCTTCCTGTAATGCTACTTTTGGCTATTAGGATGGAGGAGTGGGGAGGAGCCTTCGCCTTAACTGTCCTTCATCTTCCACCTTTGATTAGATAGTTAGTGTAGCTTGTCACAAACAGCCCCGTAAGGACCATCAGGTCTGCTGTTGTTTGTTCTTTCTCTGTGTTTCATTGTTATTCCTCCTACCCCTCTTCCTCCTCATTTAGCGGCCGTCTGATCAGGGGAGTGGACGTCTCTCTTCTCGAGCTCTCTTCTCGACCTGTTCGCAGTCAGATCACGATGCCAACGACAACTTGGTATCCGTGTGTTACTGGCAGGAGGGAGTTCACGAAGGCATTCCTCAACAAGGATAACGTTGAATACACTATATGTTTCTTTTGTGAAACTGAACATAAGATAAGTGTGAAATTAGAAGCGTTGGATAGCAAGTTACAGTTTCTGGAGGTTGTGTTAGGAGTGGATGTAAGGAGTGTCGGGTAGAGTGAGTTTAGGGTAGTTGAGAAGGTAGAGAAGCTGAAAGATAGAGTAGGTGAGGTAGATAAGATGATATGTACAATCGCGCTACGAAGTGTTGACACAGTTTTCATAACCTTTCGGACATGGAGCGTAGGCTGGCGACATCTGGCAACTACCCTCGGGGAAACATTCTCTACCGACTGTTATAAAACTACTTAATTTTAAAGTCTAGTTTTGCACACACCTAATACATATCAGTGATTTCCTTAGATGCAATGAAAACTTAACAGTGTACTCTATGCTAATTATTTGTTCCTATTGTTTTATAATACAGGGTTTATCACTACATTGAAAGAAAGAGCAATATATTTGTGCAGTTATATACATACTTAGTCTTAACATAGAACTCATTTGACTCTTAATGTCTTGAACGAAAACCGTATCAAAATGTTTCGGCAGAGCTGCTTAATATATCGTTATAAGGTAAAAACTTCCACTCTATTTAATTTATTTCCTCTCTCAATATCATATTTTGTGTATCTATAACAAAATCACTCCTAAACATCCCTTCCCTTCGAATAATATTATGTATTATTTGAACGAAAGTCATTGCAAACTGTCTCAACACTTCGTAGCGCGACTGTACCTTGAAGTCCTTCCAGCTGGTTGGAAAAAGGAGTAAGGCTGTAGCGGCAGATGTTAGTTACAGTGGTGTAGTGACGAGGAACAGGTTCCAGGTGTTAAAAGACCACCTTGAGAACCTAGCACTGTCTTGTCAGGGATAGTTTAGTTAGACAGCAGGACCAGGAGTTTTGTGGGAAGGGAGCGAGGCGTAGGCATGTAGTTATCCATGGGCATATAGTTGATCATGTAGCTGAGAATGTTGCCGACTTAGTCGTCACTACCTCAGAGGAGACAATGTTTGTTTATCTGGTCGGAACAAAAAATGTCGTGAAAGATAGGTCAGAGGAGATTGTAGACAAGTAAAGGAAGTTTGTAGGGAAGCTGAGGGACAGCAGGAGGTGTTCAGTTGTGTGTGGTTTGCTCCCTAGGCACGATGTTAATTCCCTCATTGTCAGTAGAATGCTGGGGATTAACGAACGTGTCAGGGATTTGTGTAGTCGTGAGGGACTCATGTTTGTGGACGTCTGGGATCACTTTATTCATGACAGCAGCTTGTTTGCTAACGATGGACTTCACCTAAATTGTGTAGGCAAGGCAAGGCTGGGCAGAGTGTTAGACGAGGAAGTTTTGGCAGAGTTGAAAAAACAGGGTGCGAGAACTTTCGGCTTAGCTACTAGCTCCAGCTTTACTACAGACCGCTAAGTGTTCTGATTTAGTATTTACTTAGTTAGATAGTGATCCACAGTTACTCCTAGGACAAGTGTATTAAGCTTCCCACATCTACACTAATTTCAACACTTTCACGCTAACCCAGTGCTACACGGTTTTATATTGCTTTTGTGTTTTTTATATTGCTTTTGTGTTTTCTTCTTCTATTATTAGGATACTTTACTGTGCTGTGATAATGGGACCACGTGAATCAGGCGCGCCAGGCTACGTTAATTTCTAAGTCCACACAAAACACTAGATAATCCACTTTCCGCGCAAACCTAGTGAACACAGTTATTATCTTCTTTACGTAAGTGATTTCTCAGTATATTAATACTGGCCCGTGTTTTGTCTTGGTGGGTAGAAATAACCGCGCCTTTTTTCCCGATACGCACCCTTTTCCCCGGGGAAATGACCTGACTGCGACCTGACAGCAGCTGTTGGTTTGTTTTCCTAGATACACATTTTTGCCCAGAGATTTGACCTGACGACCTCACCGCAAGAAGAACAAGTCGCCAGGTCCTGACGGGATATTTCCGAGGGTATTAAAGGAATTACATCTTTAAGATGCCGGTAAATACTGGCTATGTGCCGAACCTATGGAAAGTAGCTAATGTGACGCTGATTTTCAAAAAATTAGACAGGTCAGTTGCTTCAAACTATCGCCCAATTAGCTTAACATCGGTTATACGCAAGATGCTGGAGTCCATAATAACCAGGAACATTCGGGAGCATCTAGAGAAACATAGCTTAATTCACGACTCGCAGCATGGGTTCACGAAAGGTAGGTCATGCCTCAACAATCTCTTGTCCTTCTACAATAAAGTATTTGAGGCGGTAGACAGAGATGAAAATTATGATGTAATCTATCTTGATTTTAGTAAAGCGTTTGACAAAGTTCCTCACCAACGACTGTTGCTTAAATTACAGGCTCACGGAGTAGAGGGTAAATTTTTGAACTGGGTCAAGGCGTGGCTTAGCAATATTTGCAAAGAGTGCAAATCAATGGTAAAAGATCTGGCTGGGGATGTGTTACGAGTGGGTCCCTCAAGGTTCGGTATTAGGTCCACTTTTGTTTACTATTTACATCAATGACTTAGATACAGGAATTAGTAGTGATGTCAGTAAGTTTGCAGATGATACCAAGATCAGTAGAGTTATTGAGTCGGATCAGGACGCTAGTATTCTCCAGGGTGAACTAAACAGATTGTATGACTGGGCGGATAAATGGCAGATGGAGTTCAATGTAGGGAAGTGCAGTATTCTGAGTGTAGGTAGGAACAACCCCTCACATAACTATTGCTTAAATGACACTCTCATAAGCAGGTCTGGGTGCGAGAGGCATTTAGGGGTCTTAGTGAGCTCTGATCTCCGTCCAAGGGAACAATGCATTAAAGCTAGAAATCGAGCAAATAGGGTACTGGAATTTATTTCAAGGAGCGTAAGCAACAGAAGCGCCGAAGTCTTCCTCAAACTATATTTAGCATTAGTTAGACCTTCTCTTGACTATGCGGTTCAGTTCTGGTCACCTTACTATAGAATGGATATCAAAATGTTAGAATCGGTGCAGAGGAGGATGACTAAGATGATTCAGGGGTTGAGAAACGTGCCATACGAGGAAAGACTCAAACAGTTAAACTTGCATTCTCTAGAAAGGCGAAGGGTGCGTGGAGACATGATCGAGGTTTATAAATGGATGAAGGGCTTTAATAAGGGAGACATTCATAAGGTTTTGTTGGTAAGAGAACCGGGTAGGACACGAAGTAATGGGTTTAAACTGGAAAAATGCAGATTCAACAGGGACATAGGCAAAAAATGGTTTACTAACAGGGTGGTGGATGAGTGGAATAGGCTTAGCAGTCGTGTGGTAAGTGCCAATACAACTGTCACATTCAAAAATAGACTAGATAAATTCATGGACAGCGATATTAGGTGGGGTTAGAAACACGGGAGCTTAGGGTCAAAGGAGCTGCCTCGTACAGGCCTACCGGCCTCTTGTAGACTCCTGCGTTCTTATGTTCTTATGTAAGGTTTTAAGTGAAAGTAAATGGTAATTTTACTTATTATTAAAACTTAACCTAATAAGACAAATAATTACTTGACATCAGAAGAGAACATATGACAAAATAGGCAATGCTATAATGACAAAAGTAAGTGGTTTGGTTCACTGAAGTGCTTAGTTAGAGTTACAATTATAAATGAGGAACCAAGTATGAGAATTACCTTTGAGGAACCAAATATGAATTACAATTGTGGAACGAAATATTGGTTCACCGAGGTGTTTAGTTGAGAGTTAGAATTACACATGAGGAATACAAATATATATACACGTGAAAATGGGTATGTGGATAGATGCGTGTATGTAAGTGTGTGAGTGTGTGTGTCAGATCCCTTGGTGAATCCTGGTTAGCTCACGACAATTCAGGGGTTGAGAAACTTGCCATACGAGGAAAGACTCAAACAGTTAAACTTGCATTCTCTAGAAAGGCGAAGGGTGCGTGGAGACATGTTCGAGGTTTATAAATGGATGAAGGGCTTTAATAAGGGAGACATTCATAAGGTTTTGTTGGTAAGAGAACCGGGTAGGACATGCAGTAATGGGTTTAAACGGGATAAATTCAGATTCAACAGGGACATAGGCAAAAATTGGTTTACAAACATGGTGGTGGATGAGTGGAAAGGGTTAGCAGTCATGTGGTGAGTGCCAATACAATTGTCACATTCAAAAATAGATTAGATAAATTCATGGACAGCGATATTAGGTGGGGTTAGATACACGGGAGCTTAGGTTCAGAGGAGCTACCTCGTACAGGCCTACCGGCCTCTTGCAGACTCCTATCTTCTTATGTTCTTATGTTCTTAGCTGGGAGAAGACAGCACCCTGACGGTGAGGTCCACTGAGGTGGGAGTGTCAGGGCACAGGAGAGGGAGGGAGTGCAGGTGTGTAGTGGTGAGTAGGATAACAGGTCACCAGGCCCGCAAGTGGGGGGCACTGAGGTAGTAGTCAGGTCAATAGTCGCACAGGTGGTTGATGAGGTACAGGCAGTTGTAGATAGTCAGGTCTGACGCAGTATTCCAGTGAAACAACAGTTGATATATGACGCACACTCGGCGAATAAATTAAACATCTTCCATACAAATGCCCGTAGCATTATTCAAAAGCGTAGCCACTTGATAATACATGCAATTGCTGAAAAACCCGACTTCATTTTGATTACGGAAACATTGTTGAATACCCGCGACAAGGATCAGTTAAGTAAAGTGGCTATTAATGGTTACAATGCGTTTGCTGATTGCCGTCTGCACAAAAAGGGTGGAGGTGTAATAATATACGCGAGGTGTAATTTAGAAATCATTCAGTTTAACACAACCGAAACAAACGCTTATGATTCATTATATGCGCAAACGACGATCAATAATGAAAAGTATATTTTGGGCGTAATTTTCATACCTCCTAAATCAAATGAAGACATTGATGGAAATCTCTATGCAGAGATATATAAAGTTATCAGGAATAGAAATGCAAAAAATAAGCGGTGACATCAATAACTCCTCCGTTAACTGGTCTACCCCCTCTGACGACAAAGAAGGATCTAGATTAACAAACTTTGCGCAAGACACATTTCTTTATCAAACAGTTACCACACCGACACGCGGAAGCAAACATTTTGTATTTAGTTTTCACGACCGACAGTCACCTCATAAATGCCTGTGAAGTCGCCGAGCCATTTGCAATCAGCGACCTCAACATTATCAGATGCGTCTTAAATATTGAGACAAAAGCACGAGGAACCTCACTGTTAATACCTAACTATAGTAAAGGGAATCTTACGAAGAGAATTGAAATCAGTAAATTGGAATAAATTGCTCAATACCGTCAGCGTTCAAGAAATGTATAACTGTTTCACTGCACAAATCTCAGCCAGCGTAAATAAATTGATCCCACTTAAGCCACGAAGGACAGAGAGCAACAAGCCGTTGTGGATGACTAATTCCATACATAAAATCATCGTCGAAAAAAATAAAACAGTATAAGAAATATAAACTGGCACACAATTCACAGAATTATACTAATTATAATTATTACCATCAAGAGCGAGTACGAAAGGGAAATCAGAAAACAGAAACGCGAGTATGAGATGAAAATACCACCTGAGGGTAAGAAAAATCCCAGGTTATTTTGAAGTTACAGAAGAAACACAAAAAAAATGTTAAAAATAATATCGGCCCACTATTAGAAAATGGCGACACGATTAACGATGATAAAAACATGGCGACGGCCCTAAATTCAACCACAGTATGTTTAACGACATTAGTACCTTACATAGTAGCGTATTCACAAAAGAGAACATGACATCGATCCCCGCCCCGAGGAATATTTTTCAAGGCCCTGAAGAACATAAGCTTGCGTTGACCGATATTGATATCAGTGAAATGCGTGCGTCCCTGCAAAAAAAAAAAAAAAAAAAAAAAAAAAAATTGATCCAAATAGATCTCCGGCCCCGACAATTTATCTCCCCGCGTGTGAAAAGAATGCAGTCAACAGCTAGAATTACCCACAACGTTAAGGATCAACGAGTCATTAGTACAAGCAAATGTGTCCCTTGCGTGGAAAAGAGCCAATGTTACTCCGATCTTTAAAAAAAGGAGATGAAAACAAACCAGTAATTATTGTCCTATCAGCTTTACGTCTGTCATAATTAAACTATTCGAAAAAATAATCAAGGAACAAGTGATGACTTTCCTCGAAACAAATTATTTGATAACTGATAATCAGCACAGATTTCATAGTTATCTATCTTGCCTTACCGATTTATTAACTTTTTTCAACTACGTTTATTCAAGATGGGACGCCCGACCCCCATATGACATAATTTACCTAGACTTTCAGAAAGCATTTGATAAAGTTCCCCACGTTAAGCTTATTTCAAAACTGAGTTCCCACGGTATAAGTGACCATCTGTGCGCGTGGATTCATGACTGGCTCACAGACAGACAACAGCGTGTAGTTCTTAACCCAGGCAAACCCAAGATATTTTTAAATTTTTAAATTTGTTTCATATTTGAGTATTTTACTCTTATTAGATGTATTAAGGGATATAATAACCAATTATGAAGATTTATTACTCTATGTCTTCAAAATGGCCATGACTACATAATATGTAGTCATTGGGCGGATGGCATGGCGGATGTGGCTGTAATCATTTTTGCTATCCGGTGCCCAGTTTTGCTGCTATGCTGGGTGAATTTATTTTGACTGTTTTAACAAATTTAACATTCATAAAGAATACATATCATGTCTTTCAACTGGTTTGTTTGAAGTAATTGCTTTATTGCAACTGAAAAATGTAGAAACAATCAAATGTTGTATTTGTATGTTTATTTTTTCAAGAATATATTATCAATTGTTATATTGTTATATATTCTATGAAATAACACTTGTTTACAAAGAATACATTTCATAAGGAAAAGTAAACAAATTATTTCTTTCCAGGTTCTGAAGATTCCAAAGAAAATGTACAAACCAAAATATTTCATTATCAAGTTTACTTCGTAAAATGTATCAAAATTTTCATTCATAAACACAACAGTGATTTCCTTACAGACTAGTTCATTTCCAGGCTAGAAATTCCCCAAAGAAAACATTTTATAAAAATATATCACTCTTAGAACCTCACAATACCTATTTATCATGGTAAATTTGGAAGCAATTGTTGAGATGCATTGATTTATTACATTTACTACACTGGATCCTGCAATTCTTCTTACACACTGTACAACGTCTTACTGGACAGCTCTGTGGGTAGTGTTTTCTGTTGTCTGTCCTAACTTCTATGGGTACAGGAGAGGAGGGTCCAGGTAGTGACTCTGCCCTTGGCCTTGGTTGTGACTGCTTCAGCATTACAGCAACTAAGCTTCGTCTGAATTCTTTTTGGGTCATCTGGGCATTTGTGCATAACTGATACACTCTCCAACTGTAAACCACTGCAATGTTTATTGCATTCACAAGCAGTGGCCAGTACCATTTTTTCCCTTTGATTGCTGGCCTGTAGTCCGCAAGTGCTCTGTCCATGAGGTCTACTCCACCCATTCCACTGTTGTACTGTGCAACAACTTTTGGCTGTGAAACCATGACTGTTCCTTTCTTTTTCTCCCACCGTTTGACTTGTGTAATAGGCTCAATTCCAGTGGCATTACTGCAGAAGCTTACTACTGCATTATCATTCCATCTCACTACCTCAACTTCTCCATCTGACCTGTAATCATATGAGCCTCTTGAATTTTTTTTCATTTCTTGTACACTCTTCACTGGGCACCCTTTTGTTCGATTTTCTCTAACTGTGCCAGTAGCTCTGTATCCCAAAGATTTCAAATTGGAAATTAGATCAAATGATGTGAAAAAATTGTCAAAAAAAATGTGGTGAGAGGTAGGTTTATCACATACTTCAAGGCAGTCCATAACAACACGTGTGCCAAGAGGAACATCTTTGTTGTGCTTCCCATTCTTTCCTTGATATATAGTAACCTTGTAGGGCATTCCACTAGAGCTAGCAATTACTCAGCATTTGAAGCCAAACCTAATAGGCTTGCCTCTTATGAACTGTTTACATGAATGCCTTCCAAAATAAGGAACCATAGATTCATCAATGCTGAGGTATTCATGAAGAACACCAAACATCAGTAAAGACTGGTTTAGCATTTCATACAGAGGACTGATCTTTGCCATTTTCTCTGAACTAAGGGACTGATTATCAGCAGCATGGATTACATGTTTGATTTGTTGGAAACGATTGCGACTCATAGTTTCTGCAAAAGCTCGACAGGAGAGGTCTGGTGCTTTACTCCAGTAATCTCTCTCACTTGTACGAAGGTTGTACCCAGAAAGTAGCAGTAACCCAAGAAAGTTATACATTTCTTCACAAGATAAGTTAAAATTTGGAATGTTACAATCTCTCTTTGCATACTTGTTTGTTTCACAAACAAGATGAGTGAGCATGTTCTGAAACACTTTTTCAAAAACAGCCCACTCAGATGCTCCAGCAAGGTCAGGACATTTTTCCAATAGTTTTTGTTTGGCACTTTCTTGCTTGTCCTGGAAAATATCTGGCTGAGAATCAATATGGCTGTGCTTCCATTTTGGCAGATCTCTTTTGTTTCTTTTGCTTTTTCTAGAGATATTTTCTACAAGCTCCTCATGATCTTCATAAAAGACATCAACTTCACTAGCAATCTCCTTTGGCATCACATTTTCCTCTAGGTTATCATCATCCAGTTGTTCGATGTCACTGCCATCACCTCCAGGTGGTGGGCCAGTAATAGCAATATCTGTAGCTCCTTCTGTGTCTTCAGCGAATTCTGCAGCATCCCTCAAGAACCGATGAGAAGAAATACTTGTTCCATAAAACGTTTGTCTGTCCATTTTTCTGTCCTGTAAAAACACAACTCAAGATAAATTTCTTGGAAGGGAATTTATAAATATATAACATTATAAAGCTTTATGTTCAATAAAATTTTACAAATAACGACATTCAAACCATTTAGACTTGTATTGGTAAAGAAAAGTATAGTTAGCCTATCAACAATCATGGGTGGAGGACAGGGGTTTTGGGCCAGAAACCTATGCAACCTGCCCAATGACTACATATGTAGTCCTAGAAATTCACACTCACCTTATGAAGAACATATACAAGTAGTTGGTGATCTGCCCGCTGCGTCAGTGATATGTGGTCTTCAGGTTATGACTGAAACAATATTAGCTGCAGGAAGCTCCTACAGCTGTTGCCAGACTGATATAAACAAGAGGATGTGATACTCCAAAGAAAATGGGTGAAATAAAAGTTTTCTTTTATTAATATAAAATATGGGTAACTAATTAAATATAAAATTTTCTATCTCTGCATGTAACAGGAAGGGCAAATATAAGAATAGAACCCATTTGTCAACGTGGAAACATATAACAAAATATTAGAGATTTTTTTAAGTTGCAGACTACAAATGTAGTCATTGGGTTTGCCTGGGCCCTCGTGGCTTCGGCCCCTGCTCCTGGCGCCTCCACGGGACCCGCTCTCCGAGTGCGGCCTGTTGCCCTTCGGCAGTCCCGGCGCCGGAGGGCTGCGGGATGCCCTGTAGCTCATGGACCACTCACGGGGAAGTCTTGTCTGCCTGCAATGGCAGGTGGAGCTGTCCTCGTCGAGCACGAGGCGCTGGGCGGCATATGGTGAAACATCCGATTGGCAACCCGTAACCAGTGCCGTGCCCCAAGGTTCGGTCCTGGGACCAACACTATTCATAATTTACGTAAGCGATTTAGAGACTGATATCCTATCCAAAGCAGCCAAATTCGCCGACGACACCAAATTAGGAGGTACGGTAATGAACAGTACAAATTGCGAGGTTATTCAATCAGACTTAATAAGACTTGCTGACTGGAGCGGAAAATGGCAAATGTGTTTCAACGTAGATGAATGTAAAGTAATGCACATAGGTGAAAAGAACCCTAACTTTAAATATCTGATTCAAGGACATGAACTCAGCAAAGTAAAACAAGAAAAAGATCTTGGTGTAACACTCTTAAAATGAACGATCAATGTACTGCGGCGAATAAAAAAAAGTCAATATGATGTTAAGATTAATCTCAAGAAACTTTGATTATAAATCACCCGAACTTATGAAGATATTATATTCACCATTTGTAAGACCACACCTGGAATACGCCTTTCAGTTCGGATCACCAAATTATATCAAGGATCAAGTTTTGCTAAAAAAGATACAGCGACGAGCACCCAAAAAATTCCAGCGCTCCGTAACTTGCCGTATAACGAGCGTTTAAAGCGTTTGAATTTGGTTTCCTTAGAAAAGCGAAGGGTAAAAGGGGATTTAATTGAAGTGCTCAAAATCTTTAATAGATTCGAAAGAAATAATCCAGATAGTCTATTTCAGAGAGACACCAACTCAATAACACGCAGCAGCGGTATGGAGTTAAAGGGAAACCGATGTAACACATTGACTCGCAGAAGTAATATCAATAATGGAGTCGTCGATCACTCGAATAAACTCCCACCGTCAGTTGTTAGCGCACAGAGTATCACTAGCTTCAAGACTTCATTAGATAAGTACTTTAGGGATGTAAGATTTTACTGAAACTTTTTTTCGTATATTTCAGGCACATTGCAGCACGGATATAACCTGAAGACATGTAAATAATTTCCCCTACAGCTATGGTCACCAGTAGCGTAAGACAAGGTTAGTAATTTCCTCTTACTTCTCTCTTTACTGAAAAAATTTCCATGTCCCATTCTTCCTTAAAGGCACATGGTGTTCTCTTGTAACTATTTCCTGCCGGCACGTTGCCAGGGAGAGAGGTGGGTGGGGATGAGTTTCCATCTATTCTATCCTGTCCTACCACACGTAGATTACTAGTAGTAGCGGTAGAAAACAGACACCCTCGCCATAAACCGCCAGGTCTTCTGGCGTCTGTTCTCCCTATGTTTTCATATGGATTCCTCCTCCTCCTCCTCCTCCTCCTCCTCAGCACAGATTTGAAGACACTAGTAGGTAAACACGCTCAGAAGGGGTAAGGGATGCTCCACCGTGGATAAGTTTTAGTGGAATTTTTATTTGGAGATAAGCCGAAAAAAAACAACATCCGGCGGTAGAGAAGCAGTGTGCTGACGATGGTACTGACGTAGGCAGCAGCAGAAACAACAACAACAACAACAACAACAACAACAACAACAACGCCTGAACCAACCACGACAACTACATTAATAATATTCGTCATCACCATCTGTGAGGGAAGACTACTTATTTACCCTTGTTTCACCTCAGCAAGGTGCACTACGAGCCCTGCTAATCCTCTCAAAGGCCGCGGTAACGCGCTTCGAACCCTGCTCCATACCTCTAAGGGTTCGAAGGAACGTGATGTGGAGGACCGGCGTGGAGGTGTGAGGGAGACTACCCTGGGACTCAGCCGACGTTAACACCTTTACCGGCCTCCCATTCTGCTCACCGCCGAGCGGGGTTGTGGCTGACACGAGCCCTGCCAGTCTGCTACCCACGTCATTGCTCTCCTCCTCATCGGACGTCGTGGCTTCATCTCGCTGCCTCATCTCCATCCTACTTGTGGCCCCTGGGCCCTTCCAACTCCGACGTCACGACACCTTCTCGCCGCTGCGTCACCACCCTGCCAGTGGCCCCTGGCCCTCTCCAATCGGGACACCAGGAATACTATACTTCTCCCGTGTGTGTGGGTGTTGAGGAGGCAATTAAATGTAAAAGCCACTCTAGTGTTTATCTCACCACGCACCCAGGGAAGCTGAGGGATACCAGGCCTAACGAGGGACTTGATCTGGCGTCCCCTCCACTTAAGTACACCTGGGCCCTGTCCTTCACACCATCATGATCATCGTAATAATAATAATAATAATAATAATAATAATAATAATAATAATAATAATATTTGATAGAAATTATTATAAGGAGCTGTTTATAAAAAAAATGAAAAAGGACAAAAGTACAAGTTCCAGAGAAAAAAAAAATTAAAGAAAGTTTTGATGAAAATAATACTGATGATAAACCGTAGTAGTAGCAGCATTCGGGACCATCTTGAAAAGCTTATTTTAATTCATGATTCACAGCATGTTCAGTTCTGGTCCCCCTACTATAGCATGGATATCAAGATGTTAGAATCTGTACAGAGGAGGATGACAAAGATGATTCAGGGGGTGCGAAACTTACCTTATGAAGACAGGCTGAAGCATTTAAATCTACACACTCTAGAAAGGCGTGGATGATGATGATAATAATAATAATAATAATAATAATAATATATGATGAAGGTAATTGTAATAATGATCATAATAACACTAAGGGGAACACTAATAGTAAAAATAAAGCTTAAAAACAATACAAACGGAAAAACAAGAAAAACAAACACCCTTCAGGGAATAGATACAACAAAAAAGGAACAAAAACAAGATAAATAAAATTAGATCAATAACCTAGAGAGAGAGAGAAAATTAGATCAATAACCTAGAGAGAGAGAGAGAGAGAGAGAGAGAGAGAGAGAGAGAGAAATCACTAAGTAAATAAACGTATCCGATGAAAGAGACTCGTCCCCCGAACAGATAACACACCTAAGAAATGACGTCACGTGCCATAGTAGGGTGACGGATGCTTGTCCCCGGATGCGTTCAGGGGCGTACAGAAAGGACGTGAAGTGGTAGTCGTTGTAGTTGCTGTTGCAATAACAGTAGTAGTAGTAGTAGTAGTAGTAGTAGTTGTTGTAGCAGTAGTAGTAATAGCAGAATGTGTAGTAGTGGTGGTAACAAATATGATGATAAGGTGTGGCTGTTAAGTAAAGTTAATTTTGTCTTATGGGTATTACAGGGAGGAGGAAGAGGAGAAACATGGAAACATGGACTAGCAGGCAGCAGAAAGCCTGTGGGTCTTTACTAGGCTGCCTGCGTTCAGTGATTTAATCAATCCGTTTGCCACAGGAGTGGCTTGCAGGGAAGGATTAAAGCACTTGTGTACCTACACTTGGGAACGTTCAGTTCACACCCGTTGCAGCAAAGTGGCGATCAATGCGTTTCTTGAAGGAGTTGATGGTCTCTGCTCTAACCACTTCTGCAGGAAGGCTGTTCCAGTGGCGAACAACTCTATTCGAGAAATAACTCCTGCCGATGTCGGTATTGCATCGCTTTGCTTGAATTGTTTTTCCGTTGTTTCTTGTTCTCAGGTTAGTTTGTAGCGTGAAGAGTTTGGAGTGATCAACGTTGCTGAGCTTGTTCAGGTACTTAAAGACATGTCTCCCCGCAGTCGCTCGAGCCGTTCTTCATAGGGTTTCGTCCTCAGTGATGGCATCATCTTCGTGGCGCGGCGCTGTACTATCTCAAGTAATTCAATGTCTTTCCTGTAATTAGGAGACCAGAATTGCACGGCGTATTCCAGGTGGGGCCTTACCAGCAAATTATACAAGGATAACATAACTCCCGGCGTCTTGTTTTCGAAGTTCCTCGATATGAACCCAAGCATTGTATTGGCTTTCTTACAGGCGGATTTGCAGTGTTTTGTTTGTTTCAAGTCACTGCTGATGGTGACCCCGAGGTCTCTTTCCTCTTGCACAACATGTAGTGGTTCGCCACCCATGTGGTATATGTGGTTGCTGTTTCTGGATCCGATATGCATTACTTTACATTTGGTAGTGTTGAAGGACATCTGCCATTTTTCTGACCAACGAGTGATCTGGTCCAGGTGTCTCTGGATAATTTCGCAATCTGCCGTCGTGAGGAGGAGGAGGAGGAGGAGGAGGAAGAGGAGGGGGAGGAGGAGGGTAATGAGGAGGAGGAGGAGGAGGAGGAGGAGGAGTGGGAGGAGGAGGAGGAGGAGGAGGGGGCGGATGAGGGTAATGAGGAGGAGGATGAGGAGGAGGAGGAGTGGGAGAAAGAGGAGGAGGAGGAGGAGGAGGAGGAGGAGGAAGAGGGGGAGGGGGAGGGGGAGGAGGAAGAGGAGGATAAGTTGCAGTAGATGGAGATTGAGTATTAGCAAAAAACAACTGGTGGTTCCAATATGAATAGTATGCGAATCAAAATAAGAATATAATTAAGAATCAAATTATGAATAAGAATAATAGTGTACATAAGCGTCTGTCTGGCATGATCCCGCTGTGCCTCTTGTCACGTCCCGAGGAGGAAACAAGTGTAAGGGCTCGAGAAACAACGTCAACGCGTGCGTCAATGCTTACGTGGCTTCCACTGAATTTGATGTTATTCTGGGTATCGGTCTCCCTGTCTGTCGATCTCTGTGGGTGTGGCTTCCTTTCCCTTTTTATTCTGTCTCTCTCTGTCTGTCTGCATGTGTGTCTGTCTGTATGTATTCCTTTGTTTTCGTCTGTCCCTGTTTTTATGTCTGTATGTCTGTCTGTTTGTCTGTATATGTCTTTTTCTATATGCATTCCATTGTCTGTCTATCTTCCTGTCTGTTTGTCTATATGTCTGTCTGTTTGTCTGGCTATATGTCTCTTTTTGTATGTATTCCTCTATGTCTTTATGTCTGTCTCTTACAATAAGTAAACAATTTTACGACAGGTATCACACGTTTTACCTGCATTTAATTAACTGGCAGGTGTAACTCAGGTGTAGGCGAGGGAGGAAAAGGAAGGATGAACATAATGAACGCTTGTATACTGTACAGTAACCACCACCACCATCACCACCACCGCCACCATCACCACCACCACCACCATCACCACCACAATTTTAGGACAGGTATCACGTTTTACCTGCATTTAATTAACTGGCAGGTGTAACTCAGGTGCAGGCGAGGGAGGAAAAGGAAGGATGAACATAGTGAACGCTTGTATACTGTACAGTAACCACCACCACCACCACCATCAGAATTCACCTTCCGCGCCCAACTGACGAGCATTATTCATATTGGCACCTGTGTTTGTCTTCAGGAAGGTCACGAGATACACCCAAATACACCTGCCTGTCTTGCACACCAGTAGGGGACGGGGAAGGTGAAGGTAATTAGTGACAGGTGTGCTAAGAGAGGAATGGAATAAGGAGGAAGTTGAAAGGGAGAAGATAATGGTAGAAGAGAAAAAAAAAAACGAAGTAAAAGAATAAGGATAAAAAAAACGAGAAGAAAAAGAAAAATAATAAAAGAAAAAAAAACAAGAAGACGAAGGATAAAAGGTAGAAGATGATTATAAGAGTAACATAAGATAAATGGCTGTTAAGTAGGTAAAAAAAAGAGAACCGGAGAGAAGAGAACAAATTAATGAAGTAATTATTATAGGAACAAAAGAAGGAAAAAGGAGGAGGAGGAGGAGGAGGAGGAGGAGGAGGAGGAAGATTAGGTAAGAAGGAAAAAAAAGTGAATTCATAAGTTTCCTTGTCCTTGTTCTTGTATTTCTTTTTATCGGTTTTCCTCTTCTTCTTCTTCTTATTATTATTATTATTATCATTATTATTATTATTATTATTATTATTAATTATTATTATTATTATTATTATTATTATTATTATTATTATTATTATTATTATTATTATTATTATTATTGTTCTTTTTCTTGGGTCCTGTGTGCAAAAGCGATGGATAAATAGGATTGCTAATCAGTCAGGTAATAGGAACACGTAAGACAGGTGAGGGGTGGAGGAGGAGGAGAAGGTGGACAGGTGTAGTGGGAGGGGGAGGATAGGATAGGTGGAATAATAAGTGTGAGTGACGGGGAGCAGGGGAGGAGAGGGCTTATTGGGATTTTTCAGCCGCCGCCGAGTGGCTGAGTGCCCACATGCTGTCCAGAAGACCACCTGTCAACCCGGACCCTAGATTCCAGGATTAAAGATGATCTCCGGGAGGGCAGCATGAGCCAATGCAAGATGGTGCCACTATAAACACTCGCCTGCGCCAGAACGGGCTGGGCCGACCATCAGGACCCACCGGGAAGAAGCCTACCGGCGCAATAGGCCAAGACGTAAACAAAAAAACAAAATTCTAACAATAAAAAGTCCTAACGAGACAAACTTGGTAGGCTCTGATGGTATTCCATTGAAACCATTAAGGATTCCTTATATTTCATTGTCTTTTATCTAACTTCCATCATCAACACCTCCATTGTCACTGGTGTTTTCCCTACTTCTTGGAAACATGCCCGTGTAGTCCCTCTCTTTAAAAGTGGTGATAGTAATGATATGAATAATTACAGGTCCATTTCGCTTTTACCCATTGCTTCTAAAATACTAGAGATAACAGTTACATGGCAGCTCACGCAGTTCTTGGAATTCAACAACCTTCTCTCTAATACGCAGCGCGGTTTCCGTTCAAGACTGTCAACAAAGACCGCCCTCACAGTTATCACGGTTATATAAGATAGTTATTTTTTTCCTTACCTTTCTTTTCTCCTCGTTCCCAAGTCTGAATCACCCTAAACTCACGCTTTCCAGCTCTCATTTTTCTTTTTCCCTCTCCTGTTTTCTTATATTTCCTGTTACGTAATGTTCACTAATTGATGTATCATTTTACCTGCATAGAGCTTACCTTTGTTTTCATCTGAAGTTATATATTGTTAGCCTGTCAATGTCTGTATGTCTCTACGTCTGTTTATTTCATGAATGTCTATCTCTTTTTTTCTGTTTATCTATATATCTATCTACGTTTATTTGATTGTCTCTATATTTTTGTATGTCTGTAAGTATTTTTATTTCTGTATGTTTGTCTACTTCAATTTATCTACCTATATGGCTATCAATTTATATATGTCTATCTATAGTTATATTTGTTCACCTTTTGAGTATCTAATTATTCAAGCATGTATCCATCTATTTGTCTATCTACGAGTCGACCTTCCTACCTGTACCCAGCATACCCACCTTTAATCCTCATTAATTAACTATACCTATCTTCTTCTACCTGTCCCTGCCCTCCTCCAACCCTGAGAAAGCATCGTGGTCGTGTCAGCGAAAATAATGAGCCGTTCTGTCCGACGCGTCCACCCCTCACATCAACTACTTTCAAAGTCCGAAAAAGAGATTACTCGGGTTCTAATGAGTGTTTTTTTTAGGTTGACGGTACAGAGGAAGAGTCAGACTACCACCAAAAACTCCTACGAAAGCCTAAGAAGCAGTAAGCAAGAACTATTTCCAGAGGCCGAAAATGAGATCAGTCAGGTTTTAATGAGTGTTCTTTTAGGTCCATGGTACGGAAGAAGGGTCAAACTACCAACAGGTTCATTAAACTACCCCTGGAAATGCCCGAAACTCTTACGAAAGCCTAATTAACAATAAGCATTAACTATTACTTATGGCCGAGTAGGAGACCAGTCGGGTTCTAATGAGTGCTATTTTAGTTTCATGGGATACCGAGGAAGAGTCAAACTGCTACCAGGGTCATAAACCTACTCCTGGATATGCCCAAAGCGCTTACGTAACCCTAATAATCTGTAAGCATTAAGTGTTTCCAAAGGCAGAAAAGGAGATCAGTCGGGTTCTAATGAGTGCTATTTTAGTTTCATGGTACAGAAGAAATCAAAATGTTACTATGGTCATATCACTACCCTTGGAAATGCCTAAAACTCCTACGAAAGCCTTGTCGAATATATGTATCTGTGCAACGAAATGTTCAAGAAAATGACCCTAAGAACGC
>NC_066558.1:10848451-10860951 GCF_024679095.1 Eriocheir sinensis | reverse complement strand
ATTATATTTTCTCAGTATGTCAAATATGTATAACTGTCAGTGATGTATAGGGAGTGGTGAGTTCTGGCTGGCGTGTCGGGATGGGCGGCGGTGGGTCAGTTTTGAAGATCGAGGGTAAACAGTAGACAGCTCCTAAGCCACCCCCTAACGCTACCCACGCACACCCCTCACTTCCCGTGTCCCCGCTAACCCCGCCCCGCCGCCCAGTAACTTCCCACCCCCGCCTGAGGGCAATATAACACAGAGTATCTGACTCGGCGAACAGCTGGTAATGATATCACTACTACTACTACTACTACTACTACTCAACTCAAATGTGTAAGGTCAGGTGCATTAGTAAGATTGTAAAGTGTTGGCGAGGAGCAATGGTAGTGGAAAAAAAAACAATTATTCTAGTATTACCGTAAAGGCAGAGTAAACATATGAAAGTGTATGTCTGTGTGTATGTATATGGGGGGAGACAAGAGTGAACGTGGGGTCTGCTACTATTGCTCTATTCATTACTATTAATAACAACTAAGATACAGTATCATAATCGCACCGAAATGGAGCCCCCTCAAGGTTGCGTCTGTTTGTCTAGAAACCAAAACTGTGTTCATTGCTCGTGCGTAAGACGAGGCCAACCCTGTGTGAACTGTAAGAGAGGTGGAGATTGTCGAAACCCAAATCCTCAACGGCAGGATGTGGAAAATCGTGAGCAACCACAAGTGGCGCTGGGTGGATAGGCCAATGAAGGCGCTGGAGATGATCGAGGAGACAGAGAAGTGGGTGCGAGACGCTTACAATCATGTGGTAACGTTTTCTCCCAGTAACGTATTTGAGGAGAGAACAACTGACTGGTGTGAGTGATGGTAGAGAGGGTACGTGGGAGGGTGTGCCTGGGGGGGTTGTATGGACGGGGATAGATGAGAAGTATAGAGGCAGGAATAAGGAAGGATGTGCTATTGTGATGTCTGAAAGAGTGTGGAATGGTGTGACTAATTAGGGTTGGAAGGGATCAAGAATTGTGTGGGTGAAAGGAAAAGTAGGTTTAGAAAAGTATGCATGGGTGTGTATTTATGCACCAGTAAATGTGAAAAGCAAAAAAAGGACTGAGAGAAAAGGAAGCTTTTTGGGAGGAAGTGAATCCATGTTTGAAGAGTTTTGAGAAAGAAAGGAAACTTATCATGATGGGAGATATGAATGCTAAAGTGGGTGATGAATGTGTGATGGATGTGGTGGGAAAATAGGGGATACCTGGGAAGAATGAAAATGGAGAGTGCCTGGTGGATGTCTGTGCTGAGAGGGGAATGTTCCTAGCGAACACCTTCTTTCAGCACAAGAATATCCACCGATACATATGGAGGAGGGGATAAGATAATGAGCAAAAAGGATTGATTGATTATGTGGCAGTAGATGAAAGGCTTAGAAAATAAATTTGTGACGTAAAGGTAGTAGGAGGAATGCTGAAAGCTGAAAGAAAAGAGGGTGTTTGAAAAGAAAGGTGAAGTAAAAAAGCAAATACTGAAGATAGAAAAGTTACAGGAAAAATAAATAAAAGATGAGTATAACCGTGAAATGACAGAGGCCTTAAGTGAAAAATGGGAAAGTGTAAAAGATAATACAAATATTGAAAAAGTTTTTGGAACATTTAAAGAAATAATGGTAACTACAACAAAAAAAGTGTTAGGGAGGAAAGTGGTGAGAGATGGAAAAAGAAAAGGAAATTCATGGTGGACAGAAAAGATAAGGAGGATAAGAAAAGATAAAAGGGAACTTGTTAAGAAAACTCAAGAAAGAAATGTGTCTGAACAAGTGAAAAGGGAAAGGAAAAAGAAATATAGAGAATGCAAAATGAAATTAAAACAAGCAATAAAAGAAGGTAAGAAGTAAGAGTTGATGAAGACTTTGGAAAAACACTAAGTGAAAAATATAAAGGGAACAGGAAATCATATTGGAAAGAAGTAAAAAACGAAAGAAATACAGATGATATATCCTCAAGTAAAATAAATGAAGTTATGGATGATAATTTTCTAAGCCTTTCATCTACTGCCACATAATCAATCAATCCTTTTTGCTCATTATCTTATCCCCTCCTCCATGTGTATCGGTGGATATTCTTGTGCTCGTCGCACGAAGCTAAACACTTCTTCTTCAATCGAGCTGTTAATGTTTGGAACTTTATACCCTGTGATGTCGTTGACAGTACAACAGTTACGGCCTTCAAGAATAGATTAGACAAGTGTATTCTTTCGAATACTGGTGTCCTTGTCCGCTTTTATCGCCCGGTTAGTGGTAGCAGTAATGGTAGTTATTTCCTCTTTCCTATAAATTTCCATGCAGTTTTTCCATGCTACATGGTTCTTTTTCCTTTCCTGCCAGCTTTGGCTGGAGGGATGGGGGGATGGGGAGGAGCCTTCGCCTTTGCTGTCCTTCATCTTCCACCTTTGATTAGATAGTTCGTGTAGCTTCTGACAAACAGCCTCGTAAGGGCCAGCAGGTCTGTTGTTGTTTGTTATCCCTTTGTGTTCCCTTTGATGTTGAAAGACGGGGAAGCTGTGAAAGAGAGGGGGAGATAATATTTCAAAAACTTAATGAATTTTGAGGATGGACGTCCAGTAGCTGTAACAGCAGCAGTTTTGAGTAGAGGTAGAGGATGAGTATATAAAGAAAGAAGTATAACATATGAAGAAGTAAATAAGGCAATAAAAAGATAAAAAAAATGGAAAGGCAGCAGGAATTGGTGGAATGACAGCAAAAATGTTGATGTGTGGAGGAGATGTAGTCGTTAAATGGATGGTCAAGATATGTGACGTAGCAAGGGGGGGGGGGGGGGGGGGAGTCCCATCAAACTGGACGAAAGCCATCATTGTCCGAGTTTACAAGGGGAAGGGCAAGAAAGGGGAATGTGGGAGCTATAGAGGTATAAGTCTCCTGAGTATACCCGGAAAGGTATATGGAAAAGTCATAATAGAGAGGGTGCAAAGACTTACAGAAGAGCAAATCAGTGAAGAACAAGGAGGCTTCAGGAAGGGAAGGGGATGTGTGGATCACATATTTGCCTTCAGGATGGTAGTAGATAAAATAATAGCAAAAGGAAAGAAACTATACGCTGCCCTCATGAATTTGGAAAAAGCTTATGACAGAACCGATTGGATTGCATTGTGGGATGTTTTAAAGATTTATGGTGTGGGAGGAAAACTGCTTAGTGCAATAAAGTCTTTCTATGAGGATGCATCTGCATGTGTCAAAATTACTGGAGAAACAAGTGAACATTTTGAGATAAAAGTGGGCTTAAGACAAGGGTGCGTCATGTCACCATGGTTATTCAATATTTATATGGATGGTGTCATTAGAGAAATGAAGGGCAAAGTTGGAGAAGTTGGAGTAAGGCTGTTCGATGATGGAAGGAAGTGGGTACTGAATTCGATAATATTTGCTGATGACACGGTGCTCATTGCAGTACATGAAAGTGACCTACAAAATTTGGTCAGTGTTTTTGATAGTGTCTGTAATAGGAGAAAGCTGAAAGTAAATGTCAACAAAAGAAAAGTGATGGTTTGTGAGCGACGTAGAAGTGAGGTTATAGACTTTGTATGCCCATATAGAGTGGGAATTGAATGTGAAAAAGAATGCGAAATAATTTTGAATGGTGAAGAAATGGAGGAGGTCAATGAGTTTAAGTACCTTGGATCAGTTATGTGTAAGCATGGTGGTATGGAGGGAGATATAAGAGAAGGGGCATTGCAAGGAAGAAGGGTGGTAGGGTCTTTGGGACGAATCATGAATGGCAGAAGTGTGAGCATGGAGGTAAAGAGGGATTTGAGAAATACAATAATAGTACCAACCCTCACATATGCAAGTGAAACGTGGGTCTAGAGTGCAGGCAGTGGAAATAAGTTATTTGAGGAGTGCTTGTGGTGTTAGTAGAATGGATGGAATGAGTAATGAAAGTGTGTTCGAGCGTTTTGGAATGTGTCACAAGGGTGAAGGGAAGAAGTGTGGAGTGGTGGAAGAAGTGAAGCGACAGACTGTAAAGTGGTTTGGCCACATGGAGCGAATGAAGGAGAGTAAGATAACCAGAAGGGTGTATGTGAGTGAGATCGAGGGAGGGAATGCTAGAGGACGACCTCCAGTAAAATGGAGGGATTGCGTGCAAGAGTACGTTAGGGAGAGGGGGGAAAGATCTTTGAGAAACTTTGAGCAGGCAAGGAGGAAGTGTCTGGATAGAGAAAGTTGGAAGCTCTTCTGCCGTGGCCATCCCCTGGTGGGAGCTCCTAGGAGCGGGCGTCGATGAAATGAATGAATGAAACGTATTAGAGGCCCCGAGATGTAACGCCACCAAAACCTTGATAGAAGAGAAAACCTCCCTCATCAGAGCGTACAACAACTCCACGCAAATCGCCCCCTACGTCCTAAATATTATGGCCATACTACCGCACCTCGTATGCCAACGGACTCACAAAAAGTCGAAACAATCTGCGGACGTGAAGGCGGTACAAAGAAGAATGGTGCTGTAGAGGAAAGGGGACGTCCGGAAGCTACTTGACGAGGCTAAAACACTGCAGGAGAGACTACGCAGACGTAACATTCGAAAGAATGAAAGTAACGACAGGGCTAGAAACTTTGCTGACAAAATGAGACAAGGCGAAGTGGCCATGGCAAATAGGTCACTGTCACTAGAAGATGAGGCAGCAGAAGTCCTTCCCATGACGGAAGAGACACGCCAGATCATAGATCGCCAGATGCTAGACCTGCCAGACTCTTCATCAGCAGTCATTATGACCAACGACTTGGAGACCCGGTGGCCATACAATCCTCAGAGGGCACCACCCAGGGGGACCCAGTGGCCATGGCAATGTGTGCCCTGGGAATGATGAGGCTGCAGGACATCATCTGCCATGTAAATACCAACGTCAAACAGGTGGCGTATGCGGATGACCTCACCAGGGTAGGAAAGTCTGCAGACCTCAGGAAATGGTGGGACCTCGTCAATGAACATAGCCCTAAAATAGGGTACCGTCCCAACGCCACGAAGTCTGTGGTTATTGTAAAACCAGAGGCATACGATCGGGCCAAAACCGCATTCCAGGGCAGTAAGGTGAAGCTGTCAGTGACTGGCGAAAGACACCTCGGGGCAGTCATTGGAACAGCTGAATACAGAATCGAATATGTGAAAACAGCTGTGAAGCGCTGGGAGTCCGAACTGCAGAGGCTGAGCGAGATCGCCAAAACAGAACCGCAGGCAGCCTACGCAGCATTTACGTACGGTGTCAAGCATACATGGAACTACATCATGATGACAGTTCCTGATGTTGTTTCGTCACTAAAACCTCTGGAAGATGCCATCAGAAACACCTTCATACCGGCGATAGTAAATGGGAGATGCCCCAGCGACCAGGAGAGAAGGTTGCTGGAGTTGCCGCCAAGAATGGGTGGTCTCGGCATCACCAACCCCCAAAATCTGGCAGAGTCTGAATTCGAGAACTCACTCCGAATTACAGCCTCCTTGAGTGGATATATTATCAACCAAAATGACTGGGGAGAAGACAACCCTCAATATATTAGGTCACTAAGGAATGAAATCTCCATAAACAGAGAAGAAAAACAGAGACACTCTGAGTGACCTAATGACAGAACTCCCAGAAGACACAAGGAGGTGGACAGCTATTGTACAGGAAGTGGGCGCTTCAAACTGCCTAATCACACTACCTTTCAGGGCAAAAGGCTTCAACCTAAACAAGAAAGAATTCACTGATGCCCTTACCCTGAGGTATGGCTGGCCAGTGGATGGGCTCCCAAACATGTGTAACTGTGGCTCACCCTTCAATCAAAACCATGCCATGACATGCAAGACAGGAGGTTTCGTCAGCATAAGACATGATGAAGTGAGAGACGTAATAGCTCAATTGCTGAAAGAAGTATGTCACGACATGACTGTGGAACCCATGCTGCTCTCTCTGCAAGGCGAACACCTCGCCAGACGCAGAGCTTCTACGCGAGACTCGCTGAAACACTGGCGGAGAAGAAACAGCAGCCGCGAAGCGGTGTGGTCGCCTGGATGAGATGCAGGGTGTCCTTCTCCCTCCTGAGGTCAGCCTTGGTCTGCCTGAGAGGAACTAGGTCACCTGCACCCAAAACCACCCGCATTGCTGACCTGGACTTTGAGGCGACGGTGGTTGATAGTCGTATCAAACACAAGCTCAGTTAGCTTTAAATAAATATGTTTAATAAGGTTTGTAATCCTAAATAAAGATGGTTGTCGACACAGTCATTGGCGGGGTGGGGCCAATGAATTGCTTTGTGAAAGGATATGAGAGAATATACCGCTCACAACGCAACTCTAATGGATGGAGGCCCGTTGTAGTAGTAGTAGTAGTAGTAGTAGTAGTAGTAGTAGTAGCAATAGTAGTAGTAGTGGTAGTAGTAGTAGTAATAGTAATATTAATAGTTGTAGTAGTAGTAGTAGTAGTAGTAGTAGTAGTAGTAGTAATAGCAGTAGCAGTAATAGTAATAGCAGTACTAGTAATAGCAGTAGCAGTAGTAGTAGTAGTAGTAGTAGTAGTTTTTTTTTTTTTTACAACAAAGGAGGCAGCTCAAGGGCACACAAAAAAAGAAAACAATAATAAAAAAAAGCCCGCTACTCGCTGCTCCTAAAAAAGAAACAAAAGAGGTGGCCGAAAGGAAGATCAAATACGGGAGGAGAGGTGTCCTGATACCCTCCTCTTGAAAGAGTTCAAGTCGTAGGCAGGAGGAAATACAGATGAAGGAAGATTGTTCCAGAGTTTACCAGCGTGAGGGATGAAAGAGTTAAGATGCTGGTTAACTCTTGCATAAAGGGGTTTGGATAATATAGGGATGAGCATGAGTAGAAAGTCGAGTGCAGCGGGGCCGCGGGAGGGGGGGAGGCATGCAGTTAGCAAGTTCAGAAGAGCAGTCAGCGTGGAAATATCGATAGAAGATAGAAAGAGAGGCAACATTGCGGCGGAATTTAAGAGGTAGAAGACTATCAGTATGAGGACGAGAGCTGATGAGACGAAGAGCCTTAGCCTCCACTCTGTCCAGAAGAGCTGTGTGAGTGGAGCCCCCCCACACATGAGATGCATACTCCATACGAGGGCGGACAAGGCCCCTGTATATGGACAGCAACTGTGCAGGGGAGAAGAACTGGCGGAGACGGTACAGAACACCCAGCCTCGAGGAAGCTGATTTAGTAAGAGATGAGATATGAAGTTTCCAGTTGAGATTTTGAGTTAAGGATGGACCGAGGATGTTTAGTGTTGAGGAAGGTGATAGCTGGGTGTTGTCAAAGAATAGGGGTTTGGAAGATTGTGTCGAGTGGATAGGTGGAGAAACTGTGTTTTTGAGGCGTTGAAGGACACCAGGTTCTTCTTGCCCCAATCGGAAATAATAGTAAGGTCTGAGGCTAAGCGTTCTCCAGCCTCCAGCCTTGAGTCGTTAAGTTCCTGAAGGGTGGGTCTTCTATTAAAAGAAGTTGAGTAATGCAGAGTGGAATCATCGGCGTAGGAATGGATAGGACAATTCGTTTTGGAAAGAAGATCATCAATGAACAACAGAAAAAGAGTGGGAGATAGGACAGAACCCTGTGGGACACCACTGTTAATAGATTTAGGGGAAGAACAGTGACCGTCTACCACGGCAGAAATAGAACGGTCAGAAAGGAAACTGGAGATAAAGGTACAGAGAGAAGGATAGAAACCGTAGGAGGGTAGTTTAGAAAGCAAAGATTTGTGCCAGACCCAATCAAAAGCTTTTGATATGTCCAGCGCAATAGCAAAAGTTTCACCGAAACGGCTAAGAGAGGATGACCAAGAGTCAGTTAAGAAGGCTAGGAGATCACCAGTAGAACGCCCCTTGCGGAACCCATACTGGCGATCAGATAGAAGGTCAGAAGTGGAAAGGTGCTTTTGAATCTTCCGGTTAAGGATTGATTCAAAAGCTTTAGATAGACAAGAAAGTAAAGCTATAGGACGGTAGTTTGAGGGATTGGACCGGTCACCCTTCTTAGGCACAGGCTGTATGAAGGCATACTTCCAGCAAGAAGGAGAGGTAGATGTTGACAGGCAGAGGCGAAAGAGTTTGACCCGGCAGGGTGACAGCACGGAGGCACAGTTTTTAAGGACAATAGGAGGCACTCCATCAGGTTTATAAGCCTTCTGAGGATTGAGGCCAGAGAGGGCATAGAAAACATCATTTTGAAGAATCTTTATAACAGGCATAAAGGAGTCAGAGGGGGGATGAGTAGGAGGAATATGCCCAGAATCGTCCAGAGTGGAGTTTTTAGAAAAAAGTTTGAGAGAAGAGTTCAGCCTTAGAGATAGATGAAACGGCAGTGTTGCCGTCAGGACTAAGGAGTGGAGGGAAAGATGAAGAAGTGAAGTTGGAGGAGATGTTTTTGGCTAGATGCCAGAAGTCACGGGAAGAGTTAGAGAAAGCAAGGTTTTGACATTTTCTATTAATGAAACAATTTTTGGTTAGTCGGAGAATAGATTTGGCACGATTTCGGGCAGAAATGTAAAGTTCATAATTAGCATTAGTTTGAAGGCTCTGGTACCTTTTGTGAGCTACCTCTCTATCATTGACAGCACGAGAACAAGCGTGATTAAACCAAGGCTTTTTAGCGTGAGGAGTAGAGAAAGAACGAGGAATGTATGCCTCCATTCCAGAGACAATCACCTCTGTGATGCGCTGAGCACACACAAAGGGGTCTCTATCCTGGAAGCAATAATCATTCCACGGGAAATCGGAAAAGTACATCCTCAGGTCGTCCCACCGAGCTGAAGCAAAATGCCAGAAGCATCGCCTCTTCGGTGGGTCCAGAGGGTGTACAGGAGCGATAGGACAGGATGCAGAAATAAGATTGTGATCGGAGGAGCCCAACGGAGAGAACAGTTTGACAGAATAAGCAGAAGGGTTTGAGGTAAGGAAGAGGTCTAGAATGTTGGGCCGATCTCCAAGACGGTCGGGAATACGTGTAGGGTGCTGGACCAACTGCTCTAGGTCGTTGAGGATAGCAAAGTTGTAGGCTTGTTCACCAGGATGGTCAGTGAAAGAGGATGAAAGCCAAAGCTGGTGGTAAACATTGAAATCTCCTAGGATGGATATTTCAGCGAAGGGAGAGTGGGTCAAGATGTGCTCCACTTTAGAGTTCAAATAGTCAAAGAATTTTACATAGTTAGTAGAGTTAGGTGAGAGATAAACAGCACAGATGTATTTAGTAATAGAGTGACAATGAAGTCTTAGCCAGATGGTGGAAAATTCAGAAGAGTCAAGGTCGTGGGCACGAGAGCAAGTGATGTCGTTGCGCACGTAGGCGCAACATCCAGCTTTGGATTGAAATTTAGGATAGAGATAGTAGGAGGGAACAACAGGCCCAAAAAGACGAGCTGGACCGTCTTACACACCACCTGTCCACAGAAATGGGTAGAAAAATACACACAGCACAGGAGGCAGGCGCCTCTAACTGGCTAACGTCATTACCAATCAGAGCAAAAGGCTTCAGCCTCAACAAACAAGAATTTGTCGATGCCATTGCTCTGAGATATGGCTGGCCGATTGAGGGACTGCCTGATCTCTGTGCATGTGGATCACCAAATGATGTCACCCACACCATGACATGTAAAAAAGGAGGCTTCGTCTGTATTCGACACGATGAAGTGAGGGATCTGACAGCCAGCATGCTTGGGGAGGTATGCCAAGACGTCACTACCGAGCCGGCACTGCTTCCCCTGGACGGCGAACACCTTCGGTACAGGACAGCCAATACCTCACAGGAGGCACGGGTTGACGTAAGTGCCCGCGGATTCTGGGTGCGCGGACAGCGGGCGTTCATGGACATCCGCATATTCGACCCGATGGCTGCCTGTCACCGTGAGCTGCCCTTGCAAGCCGCCCACCACAGGAACGAGCAGGAGAAGACAAGGGCATACGGTGAAAGAATCCAACATGTGGACCACGGCAGCTTCACCCCCCTCGTCTTCACCACATCCGGCGGGATGGGTCCCAGGGCCCAATGCTTCTACGCACGCCTCGCGGAACTAATCTCAGAAAAGAAGCATCAGCCAAGGAGCCACGTTGTCGCCTGGATGAGGTGTCGCCTCTCGTTCTCCCTGCTCAGGTCGGCCATCCTATGTCTCAGGGGCACCAGACACTCTGGCCCAAAAGCCACCAACATCTCCAATGTGGACTATGAAGCCACAGTGGTGGAGAGTGACCTTAGGATGGGTCGGGAGTGACTTGAGTAGGGAAGGAAAGGGGGATCTAGACGTAATAGATGATAGGTGATTTAGTGTCAGGTAGTATTAGTGATATGGTTGGATGCCACAGTCATTAGCGAACAGAGTTGGGGCTAATGACCTCCAAGCTATGGAGCCCTCCATGATTATGTGTCGGGAAAATAAACATGGGTGGAGGTATCATTTATGTAGTAGAAAAAGAAAAAGAAAAAAAAGTAGTAGTAGTAGTAGAAGTAGTAGTAGTAGTAGTAGTAGTAGTAGTAGTAGTAGTAGTAGTAGAAGTAGTACTAGTAATAGTAGTAGTAGTAGTAGTAGTAGTAGTAGAAGTAGTAATAGTAGTAGTAGTAGAAGTAGTAGTAGAAGTAGTAGTAGTAGTAGTAGTAGTAGTAGTAGTAGTAGTAGTAGTAGTAGTAGTAGTAGTAGTAGTAGAGACCAGACTATTGCCTAACATAACTGCTGTCCGACTCTCCCCATGGTTTTATACCACCTGACATTCGTTTGCGTAGCTTCTCGAGGAAATCTCCAGAGCATTAATTTCTCCAAGCCACCTCCTTCGTGTTTACAAATCGTCTCTGAATCTGATATTTTTTATAAATCTACCTATTTCCCTCCTCCTCCTACTACTACTTAGACTACTACTATTTGTTTTTCTACTACTACCAACAATAAAAAATAAAATAAAAATAAAAAATAAAAATAATAATAATAATAATAATAATAATAAGAATAATAATCATAATAATCATAATGAGAGTAGTAATACTATTTATTGATGATAGTACTACTCCTACTACTACTACTACTACTACTATTACTACTACTACTACTACTACTACTACTACTACTACTACTACTACTACTAATAATAATAATAATAATAATAATAATAATAATAATAATAATAATAGTTGCTGGAGTAGGTAGGAAGACACCTACCGAACGGGTGCAAGCCACTCCCGGTGAGGTATATATGGGTGGTGAGAAGGGAGCTGAAGCCCGCCAGAGACCCTTCCCATGTCCTCACTAATCGTTTCTCTATTGTCTCACCAACACCGGAGAGTAGTTCAGCATACTACATTCACCCAACATATGCCTCGGAGTCCCCGCCTGGGGGGGGGGGGGGGCACAAATTCCCCCAGGGAGGACTCCCCTTCTGGCTGCCGACCCGAGAGGTGTCTTGATAACTCCTCGAACCTCTTTATTCTCAATTTCTGCAATATTCGCAGTCTTCTTTCTAATTTTCATTCTGTGGAACATTATCTCTCTTCCTCTAAACCTCACCTTCTCTTCCTCACCGAAACACAGGTTTCTGAGGCTACTGACAGCAATCTCTACTCTGTTCCCTAATACTATCTCTATCCTAAATTTCAATCCAAAGCTGGATGTTGCGCCTACGTGTACAACGACATCACTTGCCCTCGTGCTCACAACCTTGATTCTTCAGAATTTTCCACTTTCTGGCTAAGATTTCATTGTCATTCTATTACTAAATCATCTGTGATGTTTATCTCTCACCTAACTCTACTAACTATGTAAAATTCTTTGACTACTTGAACTTTAAAGTGGAGCACATCTTGACCCACTCTCCCTTCGCTGAAATCTCCATCCTAGGAGATTTCAATGTTCACCACCAGCTTTTTCTTTCATCCTCTTTCACTGACCAGCCTGGTGAACAAGCCTACAACTTTGCTATCCTCAACGATCGAGAGCAGTTGGTCCAGCACCCTACACGTATTCCCGACCGTCTTGGAGACAGGCCCAACATTCTAGACTTTTTCCTTACCTCAAACCCTTCTGCTTATTATGTCAAACTGTTCTCTCCTTTGGGCTCCTCCGATCACAACCTTATTTATGTATCCTGTCTTATCCCTTATTTATGGCATTTTGCTTCAGCTCGGTGGGACGACCTGAGGATGTACTTTTTCGATTTCCCGTGGAATGATTATTGCTTCCAGGAGCCAGACCCCTCTGTGTGTGCTCAGCGCATTATAATAATAATAACAATAATCATAATAATAATAATAATAATAATAATAATAATAATAATAATAATAATAATAAAAAAAATAATGATAATAATAATAATTGTATTTCGCACATCGGTATATATAAAGAACAGAACAAGTAAACGAACGAGAACAAAATCGAGATAAATAATTATACACTCAAATAGAAGACAGCTTAATGATTATATATGCGTGTGCACGGCACACTTACGCACAATCTACACGTATAGAAGGCCCAGCCACTCCCGCCGCATAGATC
>NC_066558.1:10840951-10843451 GCF_024679095.1 Eriocheir sinensis | reverse complement strand
ACTCGTGGACAAAGGGCATATTTTGACATAAGGATCTTTGATCACATGGCCCATTGCCATAGAGACCTGACCCTTGATGCAGCCCACAGAAGAAACGAACAAGAGAAAAACAGAGCATATGAAGAAAGAATACAGAATGTGGACCAGGGCTCCTTCACCCCGGTAGTATTCACGACGGCAGGAGGGATGGGACCAAGGGCGCAGAGCTTCTACGCAAGACTCGCCGAAACACTGGCGGATAAGAAACAGCAGCCAAGAAGCAGTGTGGTCGCCTGGATGAGATGCAGGCTGTCCTACTCCCTCCTGAGGTTCCTGAGAAGAACCAGGTCACCTGCACCCAAAACCACCCGCATTGCCGACCTGGACTTTGAGGCGACGGTGGTTGATAGTCGTATCAACCACAAGCTCTGTTAGCTTAAGAATAATATGTTTAGTAAGGTTTGTAATATTAAATAAAGATGGTTGTCGGCCACAGTCATTGGCCGGGTGGGGCCAGTGAATTGCTTTGTGAAAGGATATGAGAGAATATACCGCTCACAACGCAACTCTAATAGATGGAGGCCCGTAGTAGTAGTAGTAGTAGTAGTAGTAGTAGTAGTAGTAGTAGTAGTAGTAGTAGTAGTAGTAGTAGTAGTAGTAGTAGTAGTAGTAGTAGTAGTAGTAGCAATAGTAGTAATAGTACTAGAAAGAGGGGAAGAGAAAACTATGAGAGAGAGGAAGTGGATGTAGAGCTAGAGGAGGAGGAGATGTAGGAGGAGGAGAAGCAGGAGGAGCAGGAGGAGGGGGGGGGTGAGGAGGAGGAATAATTATGATATTTATATACAACGTATGGAAACAATCGTCATTTTTCTTTGTCATTTCTACCATTGTCTAGAAATCAGAACTTAACACGCGTATGAAACAGCTTAGGCCAGCTAGCAGCCACTGGGGGGGCATCGGGGAGCATTCATTAGCGCTGTCCTCCTTGCATCCCCACGCTCATCAAAAACTGGATCATGTCACCCATTAACCTTAACTTTGAGGGAGCAAGTTAAGAAAGGCGTCGTGTAGGAAGGGGGGGGGGGGATGTGTGATGGGGGGGACTATTGGAGGTGTCACATACGAGTTAGCACAGTTTACCTTCCCCGGGTGTCCCCAGTTACTTATTTATCCTCCAGCCCGAAATGGTGAACGGCTGGTGGGTCTTACTGCTGTTTTATATAAGGAACAGACACATAAAGAGAGGAAGATCGTAGGAATGGGCCTCAAAAGGTTATCCATATATTCATATATAAAAAAAATGCACCCAATGCCACAGCACTGATCGTCTTTGTTTTTTACATCAAAGGAGACGGACTATGGGCAACAAAAAGTGTGCAAAAAAAAAAAAGCTCGCTACTCGCCGCTCCCATAACAGACAAAAGTAGAGAAGCCAAAAGAGGTAAATTTTGGGTGGATAGGTGTCTTGATACACCCTTCTTGGTTTCTAGATGATAGCTAAAGGCGTCTGCATCTAGCACCATGGAAGAAACGAGAGAATATGAACGAGAGGAACAAGGTGCAAATACACCCCCCAAAAAAGAAAAAAAAATCCTAATATATATTATTTTTGGCGCAAAAAACCCGAAAAATGATCCTTAGTGTTTCGATAACGAGAGTAAAAGATGCCTCAAGCCAGTGAGTGAGGAACGGAGGAAGTTGAAAGAAAGGGACAGAGATAAATGACATCAAACTATGAGACTCTACGCGCCAAAGCCCACACAACGGATCCTAAGTGCCCAAATAACGAGTTGACGGTGCCGGTATCGAGCATATAAGGAAGGAGGCAGCTCAAGGGCAAGAAAACGAAAGTGTAAAAAAAAATCCATCAAATCGCTGCTCTTAAAATATAGAAGTGAAGACTGCCCAAAAGAGAGGTCAATTTCGGGCGGAGAGGTGTCCTGATACTCCCTTCTTGAAAGAGGTCAAGTCATAGACAGGAGGAAATACAGACGAAGGAAGACTGTTCCAGAGTTTGAAAATGAAAGGGATGAAAAGTGCTGGTTATCTCTTCCATATAGAGTTTGGGCAGTTTAGGGATGAGCTGCAGTAGAAAGTCGATTGCAGCGGGGAGGGGGGAAGGCATGCATTTAACAAGTTTAAAAGAGCAGTCAGCGTGAAAATATCGATAGAAGATAGAAACAGAGATGCAACATGGCGGCGGAATTTAAATGATAGAAGTCTGTCAGTGTGAGGAGAGGAGTTGACGAGACGGAGAACTTTTGACTCTACTCTGTCCAAGATGGCTGTGTGAGTGGAGCCCCCCCACACGTGAGATGCATGCTCCATACGAGGGCGGACAAGGCCCCTGTATATGGACAGCATCTGGGAGGGGGAAAAAAAACTTGCGGAGAGGATACAGCACGTCCAACCTCGAGGAAGCTGATTTAACAAGAGAGGAGATGTAAAGTTTCTAGTTGAGATTTTTAGTAATGGATAAACCGAGGATGTTTACTGTAGAAGAAGGGGACAGCTGAGTATT
>NC_066558.1:10810951-10835951 GCF_024679095.1 Eriocheir sinensis | reverse complement strand
CTTTCTTTCTTTCGTTCTTTCTCTCATTATTGCTTTCTTTCTCTTTCTATATATTTTTTCTTTCCTTCTCTCTCTCTCTCTCTCTCTCTCTCTCTCTCTCTCTCTCTCTCTCTCTCTCTCTCTCTCTCTCTCTCTCTCCATCCTTCTCCGTCTTCATATTATTCTTGGCACGTCTTATTCCCTTATATTTTCGTTCACTAAGTTTGTTGATCGTGTTTCTTTCTTTCTTTAGTTTTTCTCTTCTCTAGTTTCTGTGTCCCATATTTTCTGTGCCTCAGTGGTCAGTTTCTCTTCGTCCACGTGGCATCAGCAGGTATCATTTGTAAACTCCCTTTCGGTCCTCCTATGATTAATTTCGCGTCCCATTCCCTTTAATTATCGTTCGGTTTATCTGCTTCATCGTGTATCCGTGAACTGGGTCGTCCAGCCTTTCCCTGCAGGCCTATATACTCAAGCGATGCGGCAGCGCTCAGGAAACATATTTGATACCGTTTTCGTAAGAGTTTGGGTCGTTTCCAGGGCTAGTTGAAAGACCCTGGTGATAGTTTGACCCTTCTTCTGTACCATTAACGTAAAAAAACTCTCGTGAAAACCCGATTAATATCCTTTCGGTTCTTGGAAATAGTTTAAATGAGAAGGGTGAGTGCGTGTGTGTCTGAGAGTCTGGAGACAACAAAGGCTTACTGGTGACAGGATATGTTTCCGCTGCTGAAAACATGAGTACAACGTGATATTATTTACTACTACAAAAATGAGAAGATGAAAATGATGAAAAGATGAAGGAGAGAAGAAATAGAAGAAAGGAAAACAAGGAGAGTTAGAAGAAAAAAGATAAAGAAAGAAAAAAAGAAAGATTGGAAGAGAAAAAAAGAGGAAGAAAGAGAAGAAGAAAAGAAGAAGAGAAAGAAGATGAAGAAAGAAGAAGTAGAAGAAGAAGAAGAAAAAGAAGAAGAACAAGAACAAGAACAAGAAGAAGAAAAAATAAAGACGAGGAAAAGAAAGAAGAAAGAAAAATAATATACACGATACAGAGGAAAGATAAAAAGAAGAAAACAAAAAAAGAAAAAAAAGAAAGAAAAATCAAGAATAAAAAAAGGGAAAAATAAGAGGAAAGAGCAGAAGCAGAAGAAGAAGAAGAAGAAGAAGAAGAAGAAAAAGATGAAGAAGAGGAGGAAGAAGTAGAAGAAGAAGAAGAAGAAGCAAAAGAGTCGGCCATCCATCTCATAATTTAACCATTGGAGTCACTTAGGAAGGAAAAAAAATCAGACCACTAGTGGAACGAGTCTGCCTTCAGTTCACATTATTCTTGGCGTAATCATGAACAAGACAGGTCATTACTAGAGGTCATCAGGGCAGAAAATGAAAATTGGTATATTCAGAGAAGGGAAAAAAGGCCGCAGAAGGGAGTGAATGCGTGACTGTGTGTGTGTGTGTGTGTGTGTGTGTGTGTGTGTGTGTGTGTGTGTGTGTGTGTGTGTGTGTGTGTGTGTGTGTGTGTGTGTGTGTGTGTGAGAGAGAGAGAGGAAGTAGAAATATGAAGGAAGAAGGGAAGGAAGGTGAGGGATGAATATGAAGGGAACAATAGGAAGGAGAGAGAGAAGGAGAGAAGAAATATGGAGAAAGAGAAAAGAGAAGGAAAGAAGGAAGAGACGGAGGGAAGGGGGACAGGAGGAAGGAAGGGAGGAAAGAAGGAAATTAAATGAAGGGAGAAAAAAAAACAAAAAAAAAACGAAAGAGAAAAGTGAAACTGAATATATGCATGAGAGAGAGAGAGAGAGAGAGAGAGAGAGAGAGAGCGAGAGAGAGAGACCAAACCAGATGATAAGAGTTTTACATTACTCTCTCTCTCTCTCTCTCTCTCTCTCTCTCTCTCTCTCTCTCTCTCTCTCCAGAATTACACAGAAGTACGCCCATAAACATTAACGCACATAAAATTCATTCATACGTAAATATACGCACATAACAATTTACGCATTCACACACACACACACACACACACACACACGGCCCGGTAGTTCAGTGGATAGAGCGTCTGCCTCACAACCAGAAGGAGCGGGGTTCGATTCCCCGGCCGGGTGAAGATAAGTTGGGTTTATCTTCGTTCACCTGTAGCCCCTGTTCACCTAGCAGTTAGTAGGTACACGACGTCAGGCGAGGAGTTGTGACCTCGTTGTCGCGGTGTGTTGTGCGTGTGTGGTCTCAGCCCAACCCAAAGATCGGAACTATAAGCTATGCTTCTCCGTAGGGGAACGGCTGGCTGTCTCGAGAGAGATTCGCAGCAGACCAAGAGGTGAATTACACACACACACACACACGCACACACACACACACACACACACACACACACACACACACAGGAAAAAACGCAATGATATGTGTAGATTTTAAGAAGGAGAGAGAGAGAGAGAGAGAGAGAAACTAAGTTTCAGACAGGCAAAGAGTGATCTCTCTCTCTCTCTCTCTCTCTCTCTCTCTCTCTCTCTCTCTCTCTCTCACACACACACTCACACACACTGATTATTATTATTATTATTATTATTATTATTATTATTATTATTATTATTATAAGTAACTCTGGCTCATCATTAACACTATCGGCACACAGTTCCAACACGGGGTATTCCCGCGTGTGTAGCATAACGGGGCGGCGGCTCCCATCACACAGAAAGTTGAGGCCGTGAAACAGTCTCCCCACCATTGATATAGATATCGCCACTAGCCAGCATGGTCCCGCGACACTGTTTGTTGGCTTTCCACGTGTGATCCGTGGTAGCGGCCACTAACGAGGATCGCGTGGTTCGTATCGTTGTTAAACATACTTGAACTGTAGAGGTAAGAATAGTTAATAAGCCTGACACTCATACCATCATATATATCAACATACAGAAAGTCCAAGCCTTTTCATATGTTTGTCTGTTAAATTACTATCAAGAACATAGTTAAAAATATGTCTACTTGAAGAACACCATCAATGACCGAACAGCAACAACAAAAATACTGCCAAGAACCGAACAAAAAGTGACCCCCAAAGTGTTCCTCACACGTAGAGGACTGAAGGAAAAACAATGAGGTGAAATTAGTGGCAGAGGCGTCTTGATGAAAATCCCTATATCATAATTGTTCTCCCTTCAGGCCAAGGGCACGCACACTGACGCGGGCAACAGTAACTAATCTGCCATATTGATACTCCTTATATTATAATTGATCTCCCTTCAGGCCAAGGGCACGCACACTGACGCGGGCAACAGCAACTAATCTACCATATTGATACTCCCTATATTATAATTGATCTCCCTTCAGGCCAAGGGCACGCACACTGACGCGGGCAATAGTAACTAATCTGCCATATTGATACTCCCTATATTATAATAATTGTTCTCCCTTCAGGCCAAGAGCACACACACTGACGCGGGCAGCAGTAACTAATCTGCCATCTTGATACTCCGGGACCCAAAGTCTCAAACCTTTCAAGGCCTTGGGATCGCCATGTCAAGAGGCTCTCGTAGAGGTTGTCGGGACTGCCACGGGTGTTTTCATTATCTCTGGCGGTAGTTCTGCAAGATTTCTACGCCATGACCAAGTAAAACACGCTTGGGAACCCGACGCACTATTGCTGTGGCCTTAGAAAATTATCGTACCAAGAGCCCGGAGCGTTTGAAAATACGAGTCCAGGTGTTATAATTGTTCTTCCTTCAGGACAAATAAACGCACACTTTGACGCGTGCAGCAGTAATTAGTCTGCCGCGGGGGAGGGCTTTTGCATCAGCCATAGAGGGAAGAAAGAATAATATGGACCTTAGGGGAGAAATATAACGAGAAAGAAAAACAGAGATAACTCAAATTGAACGGAAAGAGGGATTTATATGAAGGGTTAAATAACGTGTGCGAAAAATAATTTACGGTATATAAAAATGAATTAAACAGGTCAGCAACTCTCTCTCTCTCTCTCTCTCTCTCTCTCTCTCTCTCTCTCTCTCTCTCTCTCTCTCTCTCTCTCTCTCTCTCTCTCTCTCTCCAGGATGACTCAGATTTACGCCCATAAATATTAACGGGCATGAAATTCACGCAAATGAAAATATATGCACATACGAGTACATTTACGCACATAACAATTTACGCATGCACACACACACACACACACACACACACACACACTACTACTACTACTACTACTACTACTACTACTACTGGTACTACTACTACTACTACTACTACTACTACTACTACTACCTAACTTATTAACTATGAACGATAGAAGGGGAGGAAACAAGAGAATGGAGGGAGGAGGAGGAAAAGGAAGGTAGGGAGGAAGAGGAGGAGGAGGAGGAAGAGGAGGAGGAGGAGGAGGAGGAAGGAGGAAGACGGGCTGGCCATTTGCAATCTGGACGTGGGGAGAAGAGGAGGGAAGGTACGTGTGTATGTGTGTACGTGTGTGTGTGTGTGTGTGTGTGTGTGTTACCTGCGCTGATAGTCGTGTTAGGTAATTTAGATTTCAACACCTGTCAGTATAAAGTTAATGAAGAGTGCAATGATCCTTTTTAGTGGTTTGAGGTAAAATTGAATCACCTGTCATTGTGTCATTAATTAAAAGAAGAAATATTGGTTGGTTTAGGACTCGTGTGAGGTAAGAGGTAAGTAGTACCCGTCAGTAGTAAACGTTAGAACAAGGTATGGAATCATTTATTGAGGACCCTATTCGTAATCATTTCGGCGCCCGAGCACACATTTGGCATGGCTTTCGTAGGAGTTGTGAGAATTTCCAGGGGTAGTTTTGTGACCCTAGTGGCAGTTTGAACCCTCCTCTGTACCGTGAACCTAAAAAAAAAAAAAAAAAAAAAAAATGACAAGGCATTCATAGGAGTTGTGGTCATTTTCTGGGATAGTTTTGTGACCCTGGTGGCAGATTCACCTTTCCTCTTTACCGTAAACCTAAGAAAACACACATTTGACAAGGCTTTCGTTGGATTCAGTGGCATTTTCAGGGGTAATTTGGTGACCCTGGTGGTAGTTTGACCTTTCCACTGTACCGTGAACCTAGGAAAACACACATTGACAAGGCTTCCATAGGAGTAGTGGGCATTTCCAGGCGTAGTTTTGTGACCCTGGTGGCAGTGTGACCCTCTGTACCGTGAACCTAAAAAAAAAACCTCCATTTGACAAGGCTTTCGTAGGAGTTGTGGGTATTTCCAGGGGTAGTTTTGTGACCATGGTGGCAGTTTGACCCTTCTTCTGTACCGTGAACCTAAAAAAAAAAAAAAATTGATAAGGCTTTCGTAGGAGTTGTGGGCATAACCAGGGGTAGTTTTGTGACCTGGTGGTAGTTTGACCCTTTCTCTGTACCGTGAACCTAAGAAAACACACATTGACAAGGCTTCCTTAGGAGTAGTGGGCATTTCCAGGGATAGTTTTGTGACCCTGGTGGTAGTTTGATCCTTCCTCTGTACCATGAACTAAGAAAACACACATTGACAAGGCTTCCCTAGGAGTAGTGGGCATTTCCAGGGGTAGTTTTGTGACCGTGGTGGCAGTGTGACCCTTCCTCTGTACCGTGAACCTAAAACGACAAAAACATATGACAAGGCTTTCCTAGGAGTCGTGGGCATTTGCAGGGGTAGTTTGGTGGCAGTTTGACCCTCTTCTGTACTTTGAACCCGATTGAGCTCCATTTTGCCCCTTGGAATTAATTGACGTGAGTGGAAAATAGTTACGTTACACGTGGTTACCTTGTTCACGTGTATAGCCTGTGTTAATTAGGGGGAGTGATCCAGAGGTGCGCGTGGCCTCAGTGTTCATCTCGGGAGAGATAATGGGTAGTGGTTACCTTGTTCACGTGAATAGCCTGTGTTGATTAGGGAGCAGTGATCCAGAGGTGCGCGTGGCCTCAGTGCTTATCTCCGGGGTGAAATAGATAGTAATTACCCTGTTCACTTATATAGCCTGTGGTAATATTAAGAGGCGCAGAGCAATAGGTGCGCGTGGCCTCAGTGCTCATCTCCGGGTTATTAATAAATAGTAATAACCCCGTTCACTTTTTTAATCACTTATTTATGGCCTGTGGTAATTAAGGGGCTAAAATATGTAGGTGCGCGTGGCCTCATTGCTCATCTCCGGGGTAATAATATATAGTAATTACCCCGTTCACTTCTATAGCGTGTGGTAGTTAAGGGAGAGTGATCTATATGTAAGCGTGGCCTCGGTGCTCATCTCCGGGGTAATAATAGCTAGTAAATATCCTGTTCACGTATATAGCGTGAACAGGGCGTGGGCTGTGTTCATTCAGGTTCCCTCAGAGGTTCAGGGATTGGAACCGACGCATCAGTCTCATCACTTCTGGCCGCAGGCTCTGCCCTCTGGGAGATGAAGGCAATCGGCTTCCAGGCGTTGTCGACGAACTGTTGTAGGACAGCACCAGTCCCAGTGTCGGAGGCGTCTGTTGCTATGTAGACAGCATGACTTGTGTCGCTGAGGGCCTTCTTAGCAGCGAGAAAGGCGGCGTCAACGTCCGGAGTCCAGACGAGAGTGACAATGAAAATACACTTAATAAGTCTGTGCTGCGCACCATTTTCTTAGTCACCGGGGAGGAAGTGCGCACGGCTTTCAGCGGTGACTGCTACAACTTAACCCGTCCGCCGCGATTGGAACGAATTTTGCTTTCACTGGTAGCCTGACAACATATAGTCCCAGGCCTTTCTCTACCTCTATGGTGGATAGTGGAGTGTTTCCCATGTGGTATTGGTGTGCTGGATATCCTTTCACTGTCAGCCTGGTACCATATAGTTCCAGGTGTTTCTCTGCCTCTATGGTGGATAGTGGAGTGTTTCCCATGTGGCATTGGTGTGCTGGATATCCCTTCACTGTTACCCTGGTCACATACAGTCCCAGGTGTTTCTCTGCCTCTATGGTGGATAGTGGAGTGTTTCCCATGTGGTATTGGTGTGCTGGATATCCCTTCACTGTTACCCTGGTAACATACAGTCCCAGGTGTTTCTCTGCCTCTATGGTGGATAGTGGAGTGTTTCCCATGTGGTATTGGTGTCCTGGATATCCCCTCCCAAGGTGGAGGACTTTACATTTTTCTTCACTGAATTGTAGCAGCCCCTTTTTGATCCTTTCCTGTAGCTCGATGATGTCTACTTGTAGGAAATCCATAGTCAAGGGGTTAAGTGAACATTAGCATACACATGCATATAACACACAATTATGACTTTTACACACACACAGAACTTTGTGTCTTTGTGGCTTCGCAGATAAGAACACTATCAGGAGTACTGGGCTGGCTGGTGACCTCACACCACCATGGTAATTAGTGAGTCTTGGCCAGTGCACGGTGCAGCTGACGCATGACCCTCCTGCTCTCATTCACTGGTCACTTTCCTCATATACGTACATATAAGAAATTTTAATTGTTTAAAACATATCCATTATTCATATACTAAGTATAGTACTAATTAAACTTTCACTGCAAAAGATAACATTTTGCTGTGTGATTTTTTTTTATTTCATTTATTTATTTATTTATTATGTTTTTTTTAACTGTGCATAAGCCTGTACATTGTTAGCTTCTGTAAAGGTAGTTTATTTTTCCGTCCCTTGAGGCTGTCCTGGGAGCAGTGTGCACCTCACTGAGTCTCCTAAGCTGCCTCCAGCTCTCGCAGCAAACAATTATTCCTGCAAAATGTCAATATTACAATAGTTTCTAGTTGGTAAGTGTCCTTCAAGGGAAGACTTATGATGAAGAATACACATTAAATGGATCTTTCTTTTTCATTGATTATTTTAAGACAATGATCTTGCTTATAGTATGATCAACTTGTAGTGTGTATAGTGATAAAATATGAGAGTTTATAAGAGGGAAAAGTGCAGTGCTTAATAAAGGAGAACCAGTTACCCTTCACAGCAGGCTTGAATGCTAACACTACTGAACTGGCTAGCTTTTTGGGATATTTGGAAGATGACATTACAGCGCATGATGGTCAGGGAGGAGAGTCAGAACACGGACTACATGACAGGTAAAGGTGACAGGAACACTTGAAAAAATGTGTGGAATAAAAGATCATTGTTAACGCGTCCGCTGCAATCGTCAGGGATTTGACCTTCACTGGTAGCCTGGTAAAACATACTCCCAGGTCTTTCTCTGCCCCTGTGGTGGAGAGTGGAGTGTTTCCCATGTGGTATTGGTGTGCTGGATATCCCCTCCCAAGGTGTAGGGACTTTACATTTTTCTTCGTTGAATTGTAGCAGCCACTTTTTGTTCCATTCCTGTAGCTTGGTGAGGTCTTCTGGTAGGAAATCCACAGTCTAGGGGTTAACCAATGGGGCAAAGAGGTTCCCTAATGGCGGAATGAGTGTGGGAGGCTTTCCATATCAGGCGGGTCAGTTACTACATGTTCTCCTGTCTAAGAGTTGTCCTTGTGTTTCAGGAGGGTGCCGAGCAGCGTGTGGCCGGTGGGCGACATCCACTGGCGTCAGGGCTGGGCGGCCATCATGACGCTGTTCTTTCAGAAGGGCCTCGCCATCCTGGGCACGGCCATCAGCGGTGAAGCCATCATGCCGCCAACACTCCATTATTTCATAGAGAAGGTACAGGAAAATGTCAGAGGTGGTGCTGTTGACCATGTTATTATCTTGTCCATTTGTTTCATTAATTTACTTCCATGTTTCATTTCTTCCACTGGTGTATGTTTTCAGCTCTAGGGCTGCTTATTTTTGATCATGCAATAAATTGTGTATTGCAATTATTATTATTATTATTATTATTATTATTATTAGTAGTAGTAGTAGTAGTAGTAGTAGTAATATTATTGAGGTGAGGAACTTATTGTGGCCTCCCCTTCCAAACAAAAAATAGAAAAGTTAATAAAGAATTACCTTACCATGTTTGCATACAGGAATCAGGTGGAATTCAGCCCTCGGCAGGATGTAGAAGTGGCGGAAGGCCAATATAAAGATGACGAAGACTCAACCACCAGTTTCTCAGCATTTAACCCGTCCGCTGTGATTGTCAGGGATTTGGCATTCACTGGTAGTCTGGTTACATATAGGCCCAGGTTTTTCTCTGCCTCTGTGGTGGATAGTGGAGTGTTTCCCATGTGGTATTGATGTGCTGAATATCCCCTCCCAAGGTGCAGGACTTTACATTTTCTTCATTGAATTGTAGCAACCATTTTTTGCTTCACTCCTGTAGCTTTGTGAGGTCTTCTGGTACGAAATCCACACTCCACAGCCAAGGGGTTAAGAATGAGGTCACTTGTTGCCTTGTCATCACTTCTCATCCCTTAGACACACAAACAGACAGTACATACACAGTATTGATGTCCATCATGTCACCCAGACCCAATGATGTCAGGGGAAACACATTCAGCGAGGTCTTCAGGCTGTACTTCGTCATTCACAGCAATACTGGTACATAGGTGCACCCCATTGGCAATTGGTTACCAAAGCTTCCGAGTCCTCATTTGTGCTCATAAGAACTTGGGAGTGTCCACAAATTAGCAGGAAACGACCTTAACCCCTTGACTGCAGATTTCCTACCAGAAAACCTCACCAAACTACAGGAATGGAGCAATAAGTGGCTGCTACAACTCAATGAAGAAAAATGTAAAGTCCTGCAACTTGGGAGGGGATATCCAGCACACCAATACCACATGGGAAACACTCCATTATCCACCACAGAGGCAGATAAAGACCTTAGACTATATGTTATCAGGTAAAAGCCAAATTCCTGACAACCGCAGATAATGGTAATGAAATCGAGACTTACATAGGTAGCCTACAATATTTCACACTTAATATTTTTACTTTTTCCAAGGGAAAAGCAATATTTACATGGGTACCACTTTTTAGAGGGCCTCTCGCTCTTTGTTCTGACGTTGGGGCAGCGTTTGGCAGGCTTTCTCAGAAGTGTTTTTTTTTTTTTTCCTTGACCTCCATCCTTTGCTGTAAAACAAGGTCTTCAGTTCACATTATACATCATGAAGAGTATCAGGACACCTCCACCCGAAACTGGCCTCTCTTTTGGCCATTCTTTACTGTTATCTTTTATAGGAACCGCATTTAGCAAGCTTTTTTTTGTTCTACCTTTTTATTCCCTTGAGCTGCTTCCTTTCCTGTAAAAAAAAAAAAAAAAAGGTTCCTGTGCCATAATTTTACCCTAGGGAAGACCCGAAACTGACCTTTCATGGCCTGTCGAGTTTTTTTTTTTTGTTGTTGTTGTTGCTAGTCTTGTTTGTTGCCCAGGACTTCCCTCCATTGCTGTAAAAACATTACAAGGTATTCAGTTCACATTGTACATTACGGTTTTCCTGCCACACCTGCAGTGGTGGGCACGGTTCTGCTAATCCACTAACCGCTAATTAGTGAAGCTAACTTTTACGTCGACTAATTAGCGTTTTCGCTAACTCTGGAGACGGTTAGCGAACCAATTGGCTTCCGCAAAATGTAGTTCCTCCTCCGCTAACTTATGTCCACTAAAAAATTCAAACAGGTTTTTTTATTGTCCGTTGTGGGTAGACACAGCACCAGTTGAGCCACATGGCGCAATAATTTCAGGGCTCCCACTTTTGGATAAATCACGCCTTAAAATAGGGTAATTGGACAATTACTAGAAAAAAAAAATGGTATGTTAGGGAATGCATCTTCCATTTTCAACTTTTTTGAACTCATGATTTAAAAACAAGAATTCAATATTTTCCACCTAACAAAAAATAAACTTAAATTAATAAAACTAAAAGTGTCAGTTATGGAAAAAGTAAAAAATGCGTAAATTTGAGGGAAATTTTGGGTAAAATATACTGATTTAGGATAAACTGAGGGCTTCTTTCTCTTCTTGTCGTTGCTTGCTGGGATGGAGCACACTAACACCAGACAGAGAACCAGGTGGAGAAATGAAATTATAGCCTTTACCAGGGCAGGATGGAGTACACTACCACCAGACAGAGAACCAGGTGGAGAGATGAAATTACAACCTTTGCCGGGGCAGGATGGAGTACACTACCACCAGACAGACAACCAGGTGGCGAGGTGGAATTATAACCTTTGCCGGGGCAGGATGGAGCACACTAACACCAGACAGACAATCAGGTGGAGAGGTGGAATTAGAACCTTTGCCGGGGCAGGATGGAACACACTACACCAGACAGAAAATCAGGTGGAGAGGTGGAATTAGAACCTTTGCCGGGCAGGATGGAGTGCACTAACACCAGACAGATAACAAGGTGGAGTGGTGGAATTATAACCTTCGCTAGGGTAGGGTATGGTAGGATCTGCAATGGTTTTCATCAAATTGATTGGGATTATGAGCTAATGCATCGATGTTGACACTGCTAATGCCTTTTTATCCAACACCCTGATCCAGTTAGCCAACCAATTCATCCCTATCAAGAGGCCTCGCAGTAAGTGCCCTCCTTGGAGTAAAGATATTCCTCGTAACCTATTCAAACAACGCAGCATACTTTGGATGGAATAGAAACACTTTCGACAAACTCATGGTAGACAGTCTTATCCCACGCTACAAAAGCTATTCAAGTCTAATGAAACCAATGCTATTCTAAGGGCTTCCGCCCTAACCGCTCAGATCAACTATGAGGTCAGGCTCATCCAGCTCCGGTCTGTTAAACCCAAGCTTTTCCACTCCTACATAAGGAACAGAAAAGTTGATCGTCCTAAAGTTGGTCCCGTTGTGACAAATGGAAATCTAACGGATGATCTAGATTGTATGGCAGATACATTTGCCAAAACATTTGCCTCTGTATTTGTTGTGGAGTCTTCCAATAACGTTTTTCCCCACTAAGTGTGTAATGGCAATAAATCAGATGTCCAGTTCTCACCAAGAGATGTTGAATCCCACCTAAAGACTCTGAATGCTGAACTTCCTAGGGTTAAGACGTTGACTTTTTGCTCCGCTGCTGTGTGGTGCCAACTAGCCTTTTTCCTCTGCTTTTGTGGTGTGCTTTGAGGCGTTCTGTGCTTCTGGGAGCTTGCTGCTGTGCTGGAGGACTACACAATCAGGAGGATTACCACTACCTGCATACTACAGACCGCTAAGTGTTCTGATTTAGTATTTACCTAGTTAGATAGTTATCCACAGTTACTTCAGGCCACGTGTATTAAGCTTCCCACATCTACACTAACTTCAACACTCTTTCACGCGAACCCAGTGCTACACGGTTTTATATTGCTTTTGTGTTTTCTTTTCCTTCTACTATTAGGATACTTTACTGTTTTGTGATAATAGGAACACGTGAATCAGGCGCGCCAAGCTACGTTAATTTCTAAGTCCACACAAAACACTAGATAATTCACCTTGCCACGCAAACCTAGTGAACACAGTTATTATCTTATTTACGTAAGTGATTTCTCAGTATTATAATACAGGCACGTGTTTTGTCTTGGTAGGTAGAAATAACCGCGCCTTTTTTTTCCGAGACACACCCGTTTCACCAGGGAGTTGACCTGACTGCGACCTGACAGCAGCTGCTGGTTTGTTATTTCCCCAGAGATTGGACCTGACGACCTCACCGCAGTTGCGGACTTTTGTTCTTGTCTTAACGCGCCAAATTATTTTCGTCTTGCCTCGCCCATATCTTCACCATGCCGTCCCTCAAGCGCTGTTCCGGTTGTGGCCTTCGCATGGCCAAGTGTGAGGGCAGCTATCAACTTAGCGGGCGAACGACCGGGGCACTGCTGCCGCCCGCCCGCATTTTGCCGTTCGAAGCCGTTTGACTACCGAGGCGCAGCGAACCACCTGCTTCACCCTCGCTGCTCGTTCGCCTGACGGTCGACTGAACCACCGAGGCTTCTCAACCCGCTATAGGAGGCGACTTGGTGACCGCCAGCGCCTTCCACGTCAGACAGCGGTCGGGCCTCGCTCTGAACACTTGATTCTTCCGGTTCCAAGCCCTGCTCTCACTCGGGTTAACTCAGATACCGTGGGCTCGTTCTGGGTGCCTTACATCTCCACGCCCTGGACTCCCGTTACTGCTGTGAACCTGACGCCCCTTCTCCTGCTCCTCCCTTGTCCACCACGTCTACACCACTTCAAGGACGAAGCTGTGCTGCCTCGTCATTGCCACTCTGGACGAGACGCTCAGAAGAGGAAGAAGCCGTGCAACGGGTCATTGCTGAGTCCGGCGTGCCGAAGCCTTCGTGTTGGAGACTTTAGATTGTGAGGCTGTTTTGGGGTTTTCTACTTTATTTAAAGTAAACTGGTGTCTGACCATTTATCTTGTTTGTTATCCCTTTCGATTACAGCACCCAGCTCTGGAACCTTGACAACAATCAATACTTTCTTTACAAGGACGTTTGTGGTTTCTGTGTTAAAACTCGGAAGGATGATCAGAGGATCATAGTTACAGAATAGGGTTAAGACTCTCGCCGCCCAGGTAGATTTATTAGTTAAAGCAGCAGCAACAAGCCCCGCCTCCTCCTCTTCCCCTTCCTCTTCCTCTTCTTCCTCGTGTTCCTCCCCTCCAGCACCGGCTTTGGTATTCTCTTCTCCCAAATAGCGGCCCCTCCCACCCTCCTTCTCGACCGTTTCCACTCTACCCTCTTCCCACCCCTCCTCCTTTTCTTCCTTCTCCTCCTTCCCGCCTTCCTCTTCAGTCTCCCCTATTCCCCCCCCTCTCCTCCTCCTCCTCCTCCCTCTTTCTCCTCGTTCTCCGCCTCCTCGTTCGTCCCTCCATTCCACACCTGTCCCTCGCCTTCCCTTTCCCTCTCTTCCTCGTCCGTTCCTCCCTCCCCCCCCTCACCCTCCCTTTCTCCTCCTCCTCCTTCCTCCTTCTAGACGTCCCTGCCCTGCATAGTCTCGGGTCACCCTTGGACAAGGTGTAATACCTGATCTGTCTCCCGTGCCAGGGTCACGGTGAAGCCTCTGGGCAGCAGCAGTGGTGGATTGGACTGCAGGCAGAGGATCTCTTTATGAGACAATGGCTGGAGTTCCAGGGTCCTAGTCAGCTGGACCGTGCCTAATTATTTAGGCCTGCGGTGTAGAGGAGTGTGGCGACCTCTACACTAAAAAAAGCCTCCCTGGGAACCAGTTGTCGGTGTGAGCTCCCCGTCCCTCCCCTCTATCGACGGTACTCCCATCTCTATTCTGCATAACAGCTGGTTCTTGTTTTCTCCTGAAAGAAATGTCATCCGTGGGCCATTTGAGGTTGTACCTCCCGGCTTCTAGGTGGAGTTTCTGAGGGTTTTTCTTATACTCAAGGAATATTTCAGTCTTTTGGTCTCTCAGGAAGGGCGTCTGATACTCTCTAGAGTTGGTGGAGAACACCTGGTGACGGGTGCCACTGGCCAGGCCTCGAAAGGGTCGCAGAGTTGGGTTAGACATTTCGGAAAGTGGGAACGAATTGCTGGTTCCTCTCCTCCCTTGCCAGCTCTGCTCTGTGTGACTACGCCGGCCCCGTGCTATGGGACAAAACTTCGAGGACAATAGCTGAAAAGCGCCGGGTTGTGAAAGTCTCTCTCGTGACCGAGGCTCAGGACAAGCGATTGGTCTTTGAGGCGTATTCAAGACCCTGTGGGAGCGAACTCCCAGTGTTGGAGGCATCTAACACAGCAGTATCTATTTTCCATGCACAATTTTTATACATTTCAATTTATATGGGGTAGGCGGTGGCCGAAGTGGTAGCGTACTGGACCCACATTCACCGCGTGATGGACGACGCGGGTTCGAATCCCCACGCTACCACTCGGATTTTTCAGTCACCGCCGAGTGGCTTAAAACTACCCACATGCTGTCCTGAAGACCACCCATCAACCCGGACTCTAGAGGAAGCCGTCCAAGCGAATCAAGAACGAGTTCCGGGGGGCAGCATGAGACAATGCAAGATGGCGCCACTATAAACACTCGCCTACGCCAGAACGGGCTGGGCCGACCATCAGGCCCCATGTGGAAGAAGCCTTGGGCCGACCATCAGGCCCCACCAGGAAGATGCCTACCGGCGCAACAGGCAGCGACGTAAAAAAAATAAAAAATAAATGGTCACAATTTAAGTTATTTCGAAAGCACTTTTAATATTTGCCCAAACTGTTAACTCGCTTAAATTTCTAACAATGCCTTCGAACTAAGTGTGACGTCTGTCCCGGACGTTTTGCAGCTCAGTTCTTCCAGCTGAGTAAAACTTGCCGCCTCTGCGTTCAAAGATTACATCTTCAGAAGGCTGTGACTGAATGGAAAGTCAAGCACAATGATCTTGAAAAGAAATTTGTAGCCCTTCAGGAATTTGTTTTAACTAATGTGGCAGTGACTCCACCATCGATGGTGGAGAGGCCCTCCACTGAGACTGTGCCCTCTCCAGACGACCCTCCTGCTTCACGGGAGGACGTGTTACCTGCCTCACAGGTTGACTCCCAGCCTGCCTCACAGGATAACCCCCAGCCTGCCTCACAGGCTAACCCCCAGCCTGCCTCACAGGCTAACCCCCAGCCTGCCTCACAGGCTAACCCCCGGCCTGCCTCACAGAACAACCGCCAGCCTGCCTCACAGAACAACCGCCAGCCTGCCTCACAGGCTGACCCCCAGCCTGCCTCACAGGCTAACCCCCAGCCTGCTTCACAGGTTAACTCCCAGCCTGCCTCACAGGACAACTTCCAGCCTGCCCCACTTAACGCTTCTCTTCCTGCTTCACAGGATGTCGGGTTCCAACCTGTAAGGAATGGAGCCAAACCGAAGCAGGCAACCAAGGATTTACTGACCCCCACTAATTTCAATAGGTTCCAGGTGCTGGTAGACACCATGGAGGATGAGTTCGAGACTCGCCTAGTTGGGGACTCCATGGTGCGTGGCCAGCTGGTTGAGTTCTGTGGTCGTTCATCAAACGGCCGCAGAAAACGTTACTGCTATCCAGGTGCCAGACTGGACGACATCACCGCAGCGTGCGATGATGTCACGAGAAATGCCGACCGAAACACCCTCTCTTTGTCATTCACGCGGGGACAAATGACGTAAAGACTACCCTTTCTGAGGAACTGCTTGAGAAATACCGCCGCATGATCAAGCAGTATAAACGTAAAACGGATGCCAGTAACATCATAATCTCAGGAATCCTCCCGAGGGTCGGTGCCGAATCTATCTTTTACAGTAAGGCCTTCAGCACAAACAACAAACTTCAGTCCCTTTGCTCACAAGAAAACGTCCAGTTCGCTAACTTGTGGAACAATTTTTACTACGATTCAGACTTGTTCCTTCCTGATGGCATTCACTTAAACCCTGTTGGAGCAGCCCGTTTCGGGAGGCTGCTCTGTGACCAAGTGGCTCTTCGAAAGCCAAAAAACGCGGAGGCGAGAACACCAGCAGCTCCACCGTAAGGGTGCACTCAACCCGCAAAACTCCCGACTCGAATCACATTAAAGCTTGCTATGTAAACGCTCGTAGCCTACGTAACAAATTTGAAGACTTAGAAGTCCTCGCAGCTACAAATCATTATCACATCATCGGAGTCACAGAATCTTGGATAGACACTTCAAATAGATATTTCATTGCGGAATATAGATTACCGGGTTATACCATCTTTAGTCATGAAAGAGAGAACAGACAGGGTGGAGGCGTTATCTTTTATATCCACAACTCTCTCCATCCAGTATCCGTGAAAACAGATATTATAACCAATGTAGACACGGTCTTCATTGAAATTAAAAATAAATCTCGTAAAATAGTAATTGGACTTATCTACAGACCGCCAAGGCAGACTCTTGATATTGACCACGCTTTAAGTGAATTATTATTAGAAACAAGTAGCAGTTGCGAGGCAGTAATTGTTGGGGACTTTAACTTGCCAGTGAAAAGATGGGGTGAACCGTTGAACTGTCATACAGGGCTCGACCTGTACACAAATTTACTAGAAAGTGATTTACATCAACACGTTCAAGAACCGACTCGGGAAAATAATATACTTGACCTTATCTTTTGAACGACAGCTGATCTAGTTAACGAAGTAAATGTTGGTCCAATTTTTAGTTCTAGCGATCACCGAACAATCACATTCAGCATCAATATGAAAGAAAGTAAAGTAACTCCTAGTAAAGAAAAGGTGCCTGATTATCAGAGAGCGAATTTCGTAAGACTCCGATCAATTCTAAATAATTCTGACTGGACTGAAATCACGGCGGAAACAGATATTGATAAATCTTGGGGGGCCTTCACCACAATATTGAACAATGCCATAAGCATATGCGTACCCAATCGTAACAGACGTTCAGCTTCTAAGAAGAAACCCAAATGGTGGAATAACGAAATTCAAAATAGCCTATCTCTTAAAAAACGCGTATACAGTAGGTACATATCATCTCAGAGCGAGGCTGACAAACTAGAGTTGGACAGAATTCGCCGCGAAACCAAGAAATTAATAAAACGAAGCAAGAAAAATCTTGAAGAATATATAGCGGAAACAAGTAAATCTAATCCTAAAGAATTTTTCAGCTATGTAAATAATAAAAAGTCACTCACTTGTGGTATCGGACCGCTTGCTAATGAAAATGGTAACCACACGAACGATGAACATGAAATGGCTACAATCCTAAATACCTTTTTCGCATCCGTATTTACCGACGAAGATTGTTTATCACCTAAACCGCCGGAGGTTAGAAGGACCGAAAAGATGTTAAGTGGCGTGCTCATCGTAGAAAGTGACATTTTACGCACAATTGAAAAGATTAAAGTAAGCAAAGCTCCTGGTCCAGACAAAATTACCCCTAGGGTCTTAAAAGAAATCAAACATCAAACTTGTAAACCGCTCTCCATCATATTCAATAAATCTTTAACAGCTGGAAAAGTTCCGTCGGATTAGAAACTTGCAAATGTCACACCAATTTTCAAAAAGGGGGACAAGTCTCATCCAGGAAACTATCGACCAATTAGCCTGACATCTATTGTTTGTAAGTTAATGGAGACTATCATTCGCGACAATATGGTAAAATTCTTCGAAGAAAATAATATAATAAATAATTCGCAACATGGCTTCCGTAGTAAACGTTCGTGTTTGACTTACTTGATTTTTTTCACTATATTTTTGAGGTGTTCGATGAAAGCAGATCAGTAGATATCATATATCTGGATTTTCAAAAGGCATTTGATAAGGTCCCCCACCAACGATTGCTCAGCAAACTACTGGCGCACGGTATCTCGGGTAACATTCACAATTGGCTTGCGGACTGGCTCTCTGAGCGAAAACAGAGAGTAGTTCTAAACGGTGTTACATCTAACTGGCTCGATGTCAAAAGCGGCGTACCTCAAGGATCAGTGCTTGGCCCCATGCTCTTCTTAATTTATGTTAATGATATCGATGATGGGCTCACTTGCAAAGTATCAAAATTTGCTGATGACACAAAAATTGCTAGTAAAGTAACTGCGACACTCGACGAAGAAGCTTTACAATCAGATATAGATCGACTTGCACGTTGGGCCAATCAATGGCAAATGAAATTTAACGTTGACAAATGTAAAGTGTTGCACATCGGAAAATATAACAATCGCGTGCGGTACGTAATGAATGGCCAACAACTTTCTGCAGTAAGTAAAGAAAAGGATCTTGGAATCACTATATCAAGCGATTTAAAGCCCGGTCAGCATTGTTCAGAGGTAGTTAAAACTGCAAACAAATTGGTTGGCTTCATCGGACGAGTCTTTAATAATAAATCGGAAAAAGTAATATTAAAACTGTATAATTCGTTGGTTCGACCCCGTCTAGAGTACTGTGTACAGTTTTGGTCTCCCTACTACAGAAAAGACATAGAAAAGTTGGAACGGGTCCAACGAAGAGTAACAAAGATGATTCCTAGGTTGAGAAATTTGTCATATGAACAAAGGCTTAAAGAAGTAAATTTATTCAGCCTATCAAAACGAAGAATGCGAGGCGATCTAATAGAAGTGTTTAAAATGTTCAAAGGATTCAGTGATATTAATGCGGAAGATTACTTTACAATTGATCGATCAAATAGAACAAGAAGAAATCACAATTTGAAGATAAGTAGTAAAAGATTCTCGTCGCACGAAACTAAACACTTCTTCTTCAATCGAGTTGTTAATGTTTGGAACTCTCTACCTTGTGATGTCGTTGATAGTACAACAGTTACGGCCTTCAAGAATAGATTAGACAAGTGTTTTGAATCCAACCAGCAACTAAGATATTACTCATTGTCGTAATAACGTTAAGTTCTTTCGAATACTGGTGTCCTTGTCCGCTTTTATCGCCCGGTTAATGGTAGCAGTAATGGTAGTTCTTTCCTCTTTCCTACATAAATTCCATGCAGTTTTTCCATGCTGCATGGTTCTTTTTCCTTTCCTGCCAGCTTTGGCTGGAGGGATGGGGGGGTGGGGAGGAGCCTTCGCCTTTGCTGTCCTTCATCTTCCACCTTTGATTAGATAGTTAGTGTAGCTTGTCACAAACAACCTCGTAAGGACCAGCAGGTCTGCTGTTGTTTGTTCTTTCTTTGTGTTACTTTGTGTTTGTGTCCTCCGAAGTCATCCCACTAGTAGCGTCTTCCATTTAGACACAAAACCCGGAACCAGGTTTGGGTTAAACCCAGACCCAGGTCCGGGTTTTATTGCCGTAAATGGAACGCATTTAAGCGGATATGTAAACATTCTTCTTCTTCTTCTTCTTTTGACCTGTCCTCCTCCTCTCGGGCGACTCTTCTGTTTATTCACACACTTTTCCTTTCAATTGTGCTGTGTAGCTTATTTTTTTCTTCACTGCAATACACCATCACACTACTTTTTAGTTTGTCGCTGGAATCACTTACTGACATTGCTTATCCGTGCACTTATTCAAGCAAGTGTGCCCTTTTATCCCAGCACTACGTCAGGAACACTTGCCAGCTTTACAATTCTTCCTTCTGTTTCCTTTTTGTCTCCATACAGCCCCAACACGTACCGTGCAGATTGCCCCGTTGTCCTCCTCTAGCCTCTTAGCCCACTCCTCTCTGGTGCACTAATAATTCCCCTCTCTGCCTCTCATAGTTGCTGCATTTTATTATTAGGTGTTCTACTGTTTCTTTCTCCCCTGTCCTACAGCTACAGTTCTGGTTTCCCCCGTCCCTGTTCCTGCCATTTAGCTGAGGGGTTCTCGTTCTTGCTTTAAACAACAGCTTGCTCCCCCAGTCCCCTACATGCCAGTTTACTCCCTCAAGCTTCTGTGTCCTGCTGTACCATCTTAACATCGACTTTTTTACTCTAAAATGTATAGGCTCAGCCTAGGCAGTTGGCACACCACCTGTTCATCTTCCCTATCAGGCTGATGGATAAATGGGTTTCCTGGGAAAGCAAACTCTTTTAACTTAAACATTAGATACTTGCCTGTGTCCCAGGGTAATAGGTTCTCACTTGACGCAGGCTTAAGGGCCAAAGAGATAGAAATAAGCGCTGATGTACGACACACTTGTGAGATTCACACTAGCATGCTGCTCCACGGTGTGGGATCCTTACACACACACAAACATTTATAAGTTAGCACTAATCAACACAAAGGTGGCTCGGTTCATTATAAACAATGAACTTGAACACAGGCATCACAACACGGATCAGACAACATATTAATAGGTAACCTCTTCACATGTGCAGACAAGCACACACTTAAAATTATGTACAAGATCACATACACTTACATTGACACTGACCCACACACAAACTTACAGGACGCAAACAGTCAGCGTACTTGTAAGACACTCAGCCAAAAATACCAAACATATCACACTAACACTGACACATGTACGGACTCATACTTTCCACGCACCACACGTGACTGGACCAGCCTCCCCCTACAGACTTTTGACTGCGGTACAATAGACTCATTCAGAAAACAAATACACACTCACTTGTCACCACAACACACTAACACTAACTAGTAGTACACATATTCACTTGCCTTCCCTACACACTCGGCTTCCCAGTCCCCCCAGCAGCCAACGCAAATATCAATTATATGCACCTGTACTGGCGCCCTGTGCATTACTTATCAAGCTCAAGACACAACACATAGCTTACCAAATGCCTTCAACCTTACCTAATGATAATACTGCTGAACTATAACTCCCTCATTCACTCAGCACAAATATGGTCATGAAAATCAAAATCAATTCTATCCTCCGGCATAAGAAAATAAAGCTAAACAACTTTACAAATGCATTTATTTAACCAATAAAAAATTAGCACAATTAATAACAGGTACAATTTTTTTTTCTTATTACACAGACTAATCTAGAAAAAAAATTGAATTCCAAGACATTGCTGGGTTCCCAGGTGTGATTGGGGACATTGATGGAACACGCTGAGACTCTAAATTAAAAAAATACATGAAACTATTAATAATGATTATCATAATTGGGTACATGTTAACTTTACAGTTTTGACTCACTCTAAGATGAGAAGAAACTAATAATGACACCTACAGAGTTTGTGACTTGAACAAGTTGATAAATCCTGCCAGGAGGTTCTCAGGATGAAAGGGTGCCCTGCATGAAGACTTGTCCGGAGGGACCCTCGGACTTGGCGTTGTAGGGTGGTGAGGCGACGCGTCCCCCAGCGTATGCCACCTTTCATAGATGACTGTATATTGATTATCCAAATTGGATACTTTCTACAACGATTGGAATACTATTCATGCCTTCAAATTATACCTCGGCAACCAAATCAAGATGAAATATAATTTTAAACAAAACTCGTCATTTAGGAAACTTAACATATTTGGACCTATAGCCGCATAAATAGTTATCTTGAGCCAGCGACCAGCGTGACGGGAGAGCCACTCCTTACCGAGTCAGCCAAAGAGGTACCCCACTCGCCAAGTTGGTTATGGGAGGCTCCCTTATCAGGCCTAGTCGTCGCACTAAAATATAAGGCAACTGAACCTTACTTGATGGATAGCAATCTACTGCTGCTAGAGTAGCAATTGATTACCATTTAAATATAATATTGAATTGTTACTGCTTCACTCATTGATAATCTAACCTAACTGGTATTTTTTTTGTGATATCAGTGACCCAAATAACACAAAAAAGTCATTGAAACAAACGATTCATCCTCACACTATGCATAAATGGGGGTTACCAATAATAAAAATTAACTAGTAGCCTACCCATGGTTATAATAGTGATGAATAGTAAATCAACGTGTGTCGGCAATAAACACGTCAGTCACTGTAAGGTAAATTTGGGTTCATACGCTATAGCAGCACGTGGCCTCGGTGCTCATTTCCGTCGCTTTGGCCCTAGAGCCTGTGGTGGGAGGGAGCCCATTACCCCGGGACACAGGGCCAGTGTGACATCCGGGTGGTGCTATTCTGTATAAAACACAGCCGTCGCGTTTCCCACCCCTCCCCCGGCCACAAAACCCTTCCCTGCCATACATATATGGCTCTCCACACGTTCATTCATCCAACTGTTTTCGTTGAAAACCACTACAGGCCTCTCTGGCCTCAACTCTCAGAAGGCTTGTGGACCTGATGTAGTGCCTTCTATTGTCCTTAAAAACTGTGCTTCTGTGCTGACACCCTGCCTGGTCAAACTCTTTCGTCTCTGCCTATCAACATCTATCTTTCCTTCCTGCTGGAAGTATGCCTTTGTACAGCCTGTGCCTATAAGAAGGGTGACCGTTCCAATCCCTCTAACTACCGCCCTATAGTTTTACTTTCCCGTCAATCTAAAGCTTTTGAATCAATCCTTAACCGGAAGATTCAAAAGCACCTTTCCACTTCTAACCTTCTACCTGATCGCCAGTATGGATTCCGCAAAGGGCGTTCTACTGGCGATCTTCTTGCTCTCTTAAATGACTCTTGGTCATCCTCTAGCCGTTTCAGTGAAACTTTCTCTGTTGCGCTAGAGACGGCTAGACATATCAAAAACCTTCGATAGAGTCTGGCACCAGTCCTTCTTAAGTGCCCTCTTTCGGATTATATCCCTCTCTCTGTTCCATTATCTCCAGTTTCCTTTCCGGCCGTTCTATATCTGCAGTGGTAGACGGTCACTGTTCTTCCCCTAAATCTATCAACAGTGGCGTTCCACACGGCTCTGTCCTATCACATACTATCTTTCTGTTATTCATCAATGATCTTTTTTCCATAACAAACTGTCCTGTCCACTCATGCGCCGACGACTCCACTCTGCATTATTCAACTTCTTTCAATAGAAGACCCTCTCAACAGGAGGTACACGACTCCAGACTGGAGGCTGCAGAACGCTTAACCTCAGACCTTCTTATCATTTCCGATTGGGGCCGATGGAATCTTGTGTCCTTCAATGCCTCAAAAACTCAATTTCTCCACCTATCAACTCGACACAATCATCCAAACACCTATCCCCTATTCTTCGACAACACTCAGCTGTCACCGTCTTCAACACTAAACATCCTCGGTCTATCCTTAACTCAAAATCTCAACTGGAAACTTCATAATTATCTCCTCTCTTGCCAAATCAGCTTCCTCGAGGTTGGGCGTTCTGTATCGTCTCCGCCAGTTCTTCTCCCCCGCGCAGTTGCTATCCATATACAGGTGCCTTGTCCGCCCTCGTATGGAGTATGCATCTCACGTGTGGGTAGGCTCCACTCACACAGCTCTTCTGGACAGAGTGGAGTCTAAGGCTCTTCGTCTCATCAGCTCTCCTCCTCCTACTGATAGTCTTCTACCTCTTAAATTCCGCCGCGATGTTGCCCCTCTTTCTATTTTCTATCGATATTTCCACGCTGACTGCTCTTCTAAACTTCCTAACTGCATGCCTCCCCTCCTCCCGCGGCCCCGCTGCACACGACTTTCTACTCATGCTCATCCCTATATCGTCCAAACCCCTTATGCAAGAGTTAACCAGCATCTTCACTCTTTCATCCCTTACGCTGGTAAACTCTGGAACAATCTTCCTTCATCTGTATTTCCTCCTGCCTACGACTTGAACTCTTTCAAAAGGAGGGTATCAGGACACCTCTCCTCCCGAAATTGACCTTTCTTTCGGCCACCTCTTTTGATTCTTTTTTTGGGAGCAGCGATTAGCGGGCTTTTTTTTTATTATTGTTTTCTTTTTTGTGTGTGCCCTTGAGCTGTCTCCTTTGTTGTAAAAAAAAATAAAAATCGCCACCACCATCACCACCATCACTACCCTCACCATCATCACAACCACCACCATTATCATCATCATCATCATCATCATCATCATCATCATCATCATCATCTTCATCATCATCACCACCACCAACAACAACACAACCATCACCACCATCACCACCATCACCATCATCACAACCGTCATCATCATCATCATCATCATCATCACCACCACCACCACCACCACGACCACCACCACCATCACCACCATCATCATCATCAACATGTGGTAGTGGTGGTGGTGGCGGTGGTAGTGGTGATGATGGTTATGGTGGTATATGTTGTGCTAAGTCTAATGAAGGGTATATATTTGTACTTAAATACCTTACCTCTTGACTGAAGACGCAAGGAAACTTGAAAGGATTCAAATGATTGCAACTAAGAGTGTACCAGAACTATCGAATCTGTCATATGAGATTATACTGGGGCAACTAGGCCCGACAACACTGGAAGAAAGAAGAGAAAGAGGAGACCTGATAGCGTTCTACAAGTATTTAAGTGGAATGGACTTGTTGGAAAGAAATTATATAATCGAGATGGTAGAGAGGAGGCAATTAAGAGGAAGTAGTAAGAAGTTGAGATAGGGAACTTGTTAGAAAGATACATAGAAGTTCAATTTTTCATACAGGAGTGTGGATACATGGAATGGACTAAACAAAGTCATTGTTGAAGCGGGCAGTGTTCACAAAATTAAGGAAAAGCTGGGCAAATATAGATTGGGAGACATGACTGAACCAGATCGAGCTCAGGCCTAGTAAACTACATACAGGTAAATATGTATATACAAGTAGGTAAATACTCAAACACACACACACACACAGTAACATAACTTGTAATCAACTACTAGTATTTGTTATATGAATAGATTGCCATAATATATTCGTAATAGTACTAGTAGTAGTAGTAGTAGTGGTAGCAAT
>NC_066558.1:10743451-10803451 GCF_024679095.1 Eriocheir sinensis | reverse complement strand
CACTCTACGCCCCTACCCCCGGCCCCTTCGCTCCCCACACCGCACCAACCGCCCCTTGGTTACGCTAACCTCTGTAACCTCGATGCCATGCTGACACTAACAAATTTATCCACACAGCACTAATAATATCTCCATCCCAACTCTCTCTCTCTCTCACCCTTTGAAAACAATGTGTCAGCCTACTGTGTTAATTATAAACCTATCTATATATATAAGTGTTGACGAGGAGGAATGGTATGAAAAATAAACAATCATTCTAGTATTACCGTAAAGGCAGAGTAAGCATATGTAAGTGTGTGTCTGTGTGTAGGTATATGGGGGAGACACGAGTCAAAGTGGGATCTACTACTATTGCTCAATTCATCACCATAAATAGCATCTAAGATACACTAGCATGCATAATGGCACCGAAATGGAGCCCCCTCAATGTTGCATTTGTTCGTCTCGAAATTAAAACCGTGTTCAATGATCGTGCGTAAGACGAGGCCAGCCCTGTGTGAACTGTAAGAGAGGTGGAGATTGTCGAAACCCAAACAATCAACGGCAGGATGTGGAAAATGGTGAGCAACCAGAAGTGATGCTGGGTGGACAGGCCAATGAAGGCGCTGGAGATGATCAGGTGGAGGGGGGTGCAGGTGGCGAGAGACAAGGGCAGGGTGAACAGGGTGAGGACGCCTCGAGCGAGCTCCGCTTCTGGCAGAGGTGGACACTCGAGGAGACAGAAGAGTGGGTGCGAGACGCTTACAATCATGTGGTAACGTTTTCTCCCAGTAACGTATTTGAGGCCCCGAGATGTAACGCCACCAAAACCTTGATAGAGGAGAAAACCTACCTCATTAAAGAGTACAACAACTCCACGCAAATCGCCCCCTATGCTTTAAAGATTCTGGCCATACTACCGCACCTCATATCCCAACGGACTCACAAAAAGTCGAAACAATCTGAGGACGTGAAGGCGGTACAAAGAAGAATGGAGCTGTGGAGGAAAGGGGACGTCCGGAAGCTACTTGACGAGGCTAAAACACTGCAGGAGAGACTACGCAGACGTAACATTCGCAAGAAGGACAGAAACGACAGGGCTAGAAACTTTGCTGACAAGATGAGACAAGGCAAAGTGGCCATGGCAACTAGATCACTGTCAATAGAAGATTAGGCAGCGGGAGTCCTTCCCATGACGGAAGAGACACGCCAGATCCTTAAGGACAAGCATCCAGATGCTAGACCTGCACACCCAGAAATGAAGTTCCTTGGGGACTACACCCCGCCGCATCGAGTTGTCTTCGACCATATCAGCGGTGACGTGATCTGGAAGCACGCCCTTCACACGCAGGGAGCGGCTGGACCATCAGGCTTGGATGCCAAGGGGTGGAAACACCTCCTCAGTAAGAACATATTTGGTAATCCAGCTGTGGATCTTCGCGACGCAATAGCCACCCTAGCAAGAAAATTGGCGTCAGAGAATTGCCAACACCTCGAGCCTTTGATGGCCTGCCGGCTCATCCCGCTGGATAAAAAACCAGGCTGTCGCCCCATCGGGATGGGGGAGGTGCTCAGGAGGATCATAGGCAAGGCTGTCATGGAGGTGGTGAAGGACGACGTGAGGAAGGCGGTGGGAAACCTCCAAGTGTGTGCGGGTCAGCAGGCTGGGTGTGAAGCTGTTGGTGGTAGCGAGTGTTCTAAGTGCTAGTCGGTTCACGGATAGAGAAACTCAATATCCGTTAGGGTTACTTTATTGAACAAAAATACAACAAGTCATTGAGACAAACACAACACATAAAAAAGGTGTTTGTGTGGGTATGCGTTTGTGTGAATGTTGTTTGTGTAGGTTAACATTTAAGTGTTGGTGTATGTGTATAACAATGTGTAACGGTGGACAACAAAAGGACATAGACGGACAGTCAAAGGTAAACGAGTACAAGAAAGATAAACATTGAAGACACGACGCGGACAGAGACAAGGACTGACGATGAACATGAAAACACAGAATTTTAAAGTCTTTGTCTGCAGTGCACCATTTTCTTGTGTCACTGAGGGGAAGGAACACGTGATTCGAGCGGTGACTGCTACATATATTCCCCCCCCAGTGACTTCATAGAAGGAACGATATCTTCCTGGTTCGGACTGGTGCAGATGGTGTTGTCTCGGCGACGGAGAGATGGGGCGCCTGGTCTGGGGTCAGTAGGTACGCCGGCTTGACCCTGTCTACGGAGACCGCGTCCTGAGAACCCAGTTTGTCTATCGTGACAGTCATTCTGGTCCGTCTCAGGACGCGGTAGGGTCCTTGGTAGGGCTGCTGCAGGGGCCGCCGAACGGCATCCACGCGCACGAAAACGTGGGTGCAGGTGTCGAGGTCCTGGTTGACGAAGGTCTTCTTCGGGGAAGAGCGAGGCTGCACCGGCTGGAGGCTCCTCATGGCACCTTTGAGGCGGGCGGCGAAGTCCTGGACGCCGCAGGGGGCGGTGTCAGGTGTGGGCGCCAGAAGTTCGCCTGGGAGCCGGAGGTTGGTGCCGTACACTAGTTCAGCCGAGGAGTGGTGCAGGTCTTCCTTCAGTGAGGACCTGATGCCGAGGAGGACCAAGGGAAGAGCCAGGGACCAGTTGTCGCGTTGGGTGGAGGCCATGAGGGAGGATTTCAGCTGCCGATGGAAGCGCTCGACCATGCCGTTAGCCTGCGGGTGATAACTTGACGTTCTGTAGCGGCGGATGCCAAGGAGGGTCATGACTTTGTTCCACACGTTAGCCTCGAACTGGCCGCCGCGGTCTGAGGTGAGGCTGAGAGGGACGCCGAACCTGGAGACCCAAGTAGCAATGAAGGCGTGGGCGACGGCGTCCGTAGTGATGTCAGCGATGGGGGCGGGCTCAGGCCAGCGTGTGAAACGATCCACGCAGGTGAGGATGTAGTGGTGGCCTGCGGAGGGCGGCAGGGGACCAACAATGTCGATGTGGACATGGTCGAACCTCTCCGTGACGGGCGTGAAGGTGCCGGGTGGAGAGTGTGTGTGACGCGTCACCTTGGAGGCTTGGCAGTCAGTGCAGGTTTTGGTCCATTTTTTTTTTTTTTTTTTTTTTTTTACAGCAAAGGAGACAGTTCAAGGGCACACAAAAAGCAAACATTAATAAAAAAAAAAGCCCGCTACTCACTGCTCCTAAAAAGAATCCAAAGAGGTGGCCGAAAGATAGGTCAGTTTCGGGAGGAGAGGTGTCCTGATACCCTCCTCTTGAAAGAGTTTAAGTCGTAGGCAGGAGGAAATACAGATGAAGGAAGATTGTTTCAGAGTTTACCAGCGTGAGGGATGAAAGAGTGAAGATGCTGGTTAACTCTTGCATAAGGGGTTTGGACAGTATAGGGATGAGCATGAGTAGAAAGTCGAGTGCAGCGGGGCCGCGGAGGGGGAGGCATGCAGTTAGCAAGTTCAGAAGAGCAGTCAGCGTGGAAATATCGATAGAAGATAGAAAGAGAGGCAACATTGCGGCGGAATTTAAGAGGTAGAAGACTATCAGTATGAGGAGGAGAGCTGATGAGACGAAGAGCCTTAGCCTCCACTCTGTCCAGAAGAGCTGTGTGAGTGGAGCCCCCCCACACATGAGATGCATACTCCATACGAGGGCGGACAAGGCCCCTGTATATGGACAGCAACTGTACAGGGGAGAAGAACTGGCGGAGACGGTACAAAACGCCCAGCCTCGAGGAAGCTGATTTAGTAAGAGATGAGATATGAAGTTTCCAGTTGAGATTTTGAGTTAAGGATAGACCGAGAATGTTTAGTGTTGAGGAAGGTGATAGCTGGGTGTTGTCAAAGAATAGGGGATAGTTGTTTGGAAGATTGTGTCGAGTGGATAGGTGGAGAAACTGTGTTTTTGAGGCGTTGAAGGACACCAGGTTCTTCTTGCCCCAATCGGAAATAATAGTAAGGTCTGAGGCTAAGCGTTCTGCAGTCTCCAGCCTTGAGTCGTTAAGTTCCTGAAGGGTGGGTCTTCTATTAAAAGAAGTTGAATAATGCAGAGTGGAATCATCGGCGTAGGAATGGATAGGACAGTTCGTTTTGGAAAGAAGATCATCAATGAACAACAGAAAAAGAGTGGGAGATAGGACAGAACCCTTTGGGACACCACTGTTAATAGATTTAGGAGAAGAACAGTGACCGTCTACCACGGCAGAAATAGAACGGTCAGAAAGGAAACTGGAGATAAAGGTACAGAGAGAAGGATAGTCTGACGTCTTTGTTAATTCCCTCCCAAATGAAGCGGGACGTCATCAAGCGCTGCGAGGCTCGAATGCCAGGATGAGAGAGGTCGTGAAGCTGACGGAAGGCCTGGTAGCGGTGTCGCTGTGGCAGGTAGGGACGGATGGTGGCCGTAGAGACGTCAGCGTAGAGAGTGACCTTGGTGCCTGGGAGTGTGATTTTCTTCACTTTAAGCGCCGGGTTGTTCAGAAGCTTCTCCAGCTCTGCGTCGCCGGACTGATCGGCGGCTATGGCGGCGTAATCAAGTGAAGAGGACGTCACAGCGGTAATGTTGCGGGAGAGGGCGTCAGCTGGAGCGATGTCTGCACCTTTGACGTACCGGATGTCAGTGGTGAACTGCGAGATGTAGTCCATGTGGCGGAGTTGACGTGGTGTATAAGAGTCTTTGTTCCTCAGGAAAGTTGTAGTGAGGGGCTTGTGGTCGGTGAACACGTGGAAACGCCGGCCTTCAATGAAGTAGCGGAAACGTTTGACAGCCTTGAAGATGGCGAGAAGTTCCCGGTCGTAAGCGCTGTACTTGGCTTCAGACTTGGAGAGCTTACGGGAGAAGAAGGCGATCGGCTTCCAGGCGTTGTCGACGAACTGTTGAAGGACAGCACCAGTCCCAGTGTCGGAGGCGTCTGTTGCAATCGAGATCTCCGCATCATGGGCAGGGAAGGACAACATGACTGTGTCGCTGAGAGCCTTCTTAGCAGCGAGAAAGGCGGCGTCAGCGTCCGGAGTCCAGGCGAGAGTGACAGACTGGCCACGCTTGCAGGGCTTCACCATGGCGTAGAGGGGCTGGAGCATGAGAGAGCAGTGTGGGACGAAGCGGTTGTAGAAGTTAACCATACCCAGGAATTCCTTGAGTTGGCGCTGGGTGGACGGCTTCGGGAACGGCTGGATGGCTTCAGTCCTTGAGTTGAGTGGAGCGATGCCCTCTGGAGTAACAGTGTGGCCAAGGAAGGTGAGGGAGGTAACACCGAACTCAGACTTGTCCACGTTGATCTGTACTCCGTAGTCTTGCAAGCGGGTGAGGACTTGGTGAAGGTGCTGTTTGTGAGAGGCTTCATCCGGGCTAGCGATGAGTAGATCGTCTATGTAGGCGAAGCAGAAGGGTAAGCCGCGGAGAACTTCGTCGATGAAGCGTTGAAAGGTCTGAGCCGCATTCATGAGTCCAAACGGCATCCTGACGTATTCAAAGAGACCGAAGGGCGTGATGACGGCAGTCTTCGGTATGTCGTCAGGATGGACTGGAATCTGGTGAAAGGCCTTGACGAGGTCCACACGTGAAAAGATGGTGGAACCAGCAAGTTGAGACGAGAATTCCTGGATGTTTGGCACCGGGTATCTGTCCATCTTAGTGCGCGAGTTAAGGGCTCGGTAGTCTCCACAGGGACGTATGTCGCCGTTCTTCTTGGGGACGACGTGGAGGGCTGATGACCAGTTGCTGCTACTGGGCCGTACAATACCTTGACGCAGCAGAGACTCGAACTCTGCCTTGGCTTGACGGTAGCGTTCAGGAGCTAAGCGACGGGCCTTGGCGTGTACTGGAGGTCCTGTAGTCTCTATGTGATGCGTAACGTGGTGCTTGACGGGCAGGCTGGCTGAATAGGGCTGTGTCAGCGTGGGAAAGGACTTGAGCAGGGCGGCGAACTGGTGGTCCTTGTGAACGACGGCAAGTTGCGAGCTGTCACCTGGTGCTGGTTGAGCATTGGAGAAGATAGAAGTGAGCGGGTCAACCAACCTCCATCCTTTGACGTCGACTAAGAGGTTGAAGTGCCTTAGGAAGTCAGCTCTGAGGATTGCCTGCGAGACGTTCCCGACGTAGAAGGTCCATTCGAAGCAACGTCGTAGGTAAAGGTCCACTTGCATGGTGTGTCGCGAGTAGACAGGTATTTTGGTACCGTTGGCGGCGTACAGGTGCAAGAGTGGAGGTAGAGTTCGCTGACTGGCGGTTGCTGGGATTATACTGACATCAGCGCCGGTGTCAATCAGGAACTTTGTGTTGGAACGGCAATCATGAAGGTGGAGCAGCGCTGAGGGTTGATGACGAGCGCAATGCTGCACTAGTGCTCGTCCTTGGAGTTTGACGCCTTGTAAGTGCACGGGGTGGTACACCTCGTAGCTTTCTCGCCGAAGTTGTTGTGGTACCAGCAGAGTCCTGGGCTTTTCGAACGGGAGCGGCGCCGACGTCGGTGAGGAGTGGGGGAGTGAGAGCGGCGGCGATCGAGCCGCTCCTCAAGAGAGGTGACTTTCGTCGCGAGCAGGGAGACTTGCTTGACGAGTTCGTCAAATTGAGTGGTCCTTTCGGAGACGACGGAAGACACTGAGGAAGTTAGCGGTCCAGGTAGAGTTGCCATGAATTCGTCTGCTAACTTGGCAATGGCGTCGGGCTTCAGGTCGTCCTTATCGCTGAAGAGGCTGCGCTGGACAGCAGGGGGCAGACGTTGGTAAAACAGCTGTTTGAACAAGTCTGGGTCGAAAGACTGGTACTTTTCGCCGAGCAGCTGCTTCATGCGGCGTAGGAGGACCCAACTCTTCTTTGGAGAGGAGTTCACGGAGGCGGGTGGCGACAGAAGACTGAAGGCGTTGGAGTAGGGCAGTCTTCAGGTCTTCATAGGCATGATCAGAGTTGTAGGCTGAGGCGATGACGTCAGAGACTTGTGGAAGGAGGTCGGCGGGCAGGAGGCTAACAGCGTGAGTGTACTGAGTAAGGCTGTTAGTAATTTTGGCAGTCTTGAATCCGCACTCCAAAATCGAGAACCATATGGACGGGTCCTGTGAGCAGAAGGGCGGCGCTTTGAAGGACACCGCCGCCGCAGCGGAAGAGTTGTCGTCGTCAGACATGGTGAAGTTGAACGGTGTTGGCAAGGGCGCTGGCGTACAACGGGCCAGGAGCCACGGCAGTCCGTGAGAGTAGAACGAACTGCGTGTAGTATAGGCACTGGCGCGTGCTAGGGACCTCAGTGGCCCGGGGAGTGAACCAGTGTCCAAGAAAGCACTGTAAAACAACACTGTACACTTAGTGGGAACACTGTGACACTAACTGTTGCTGGGGACTTGCTGCATTGAACTGTTGCTGGACACACTGCACTGTACACATAGATCCACAAGTGTAGGATAATCCAAGAGGGCGGTGGTAGATCCAGGAGGCGGTGGTTAATCCAGGGGGCAGCTAGTAATCCCAGTGGGGTGTCACACTGTGTCTGCGTGTACACTGAGTCTGCGGTGTGTGGTGGCGTATACACTTTGTCTGTATGGCGTGTACACTGAGTGTGTGGCACTGTGTGTCTCAGTAATATGTCGCACTGTGTTTGAGTGTTCACTGAGTCTGTGTAGTGTGTCACACGATGTGCGTGTCTCAGTCGCCGGACCAGCAGAAAAGCAGGGAGGAGGAGGGGTGGGGGTGGGTGGGTGAGCGCCGGGAGAAGCACCATGGGGCACAAAAGATGCCTGAAGGGCGCTGAAGATGCCTGGAGGAGGCGCACAGAGGGTGCCTGGAAGAGGCGCACATAGGGTGCCTGGGGGAGGCACAGAGGGTGCCTGTGGGAGACGCAGAAGGCGTCTGGGGGAGGCACAGAGGGTGCCTGGGGAAGGCGCAGAAGGCGCCTGGGGGAGGGCGGGGGAAAACCCTGAAGGTGGCAACTACGCCTATGGCGTAATGTTTCTCCCGACCTGAGTGCTCAGCCCCACGAACCCCGAATGGAGGTGAGGATTTTTGCCCCAGGAGAGGGCGGACGAATGGACAAGTTACCCTGCCCAGGTCCTCCACTCTAGGAGAGAGTGCCCTTAAAACGGCACCGGCTATAAGCCACCTTGAACCATAGCAACACTGCAGGGTCACCAATTGTTGGTGGTAGCGAGTGTTCTAAGTGCTAGTCGGTTCACGGATAGAGAAACTCAATATCCGTTAGGGTTACTTTATTGAACAAAAATACAACAAGTCATTGAGACAAACACAACACCTTCCTCAACACTAAACATCCTCGGTCTATCCTTAACTCAAAATCTCAACTGGAAACTTCATATCTCATCTCTTACTAAATCAGCTTCCTCGAGGCTGGGCGTTCTGTACCGTCTCCGCCAGTTCTTCTCCCCTGCACAGTTGCTGTCCATATACAGGGGCCTTGTCCGCCCTCGTATGGAGTATGCATCTCATGTGTGGGGGGGGCTCCACTCACACAGCTCTTCTGGACAGAGTGGAGGCAAAGGCTCTTCGTCTCATCAGCTCTCCTCCTCATACTGATAGTCTTCTACCTCTTAAATTCCGCCGCAATGTTGCCTCTCTTTCTATCTTCTATCGATATTTCCACGCTGACTGCTCTTCTGAACTTGCTAACTGCATGCCTCCCCCCCTCCCGCGGCCCCGCTGCACTCGACTTTCTACTCATGCTCATCCCTATACTGTCCAAACCCCTTATGCAAGAGTTAACCAGCATCTTCACTCTTTCATCCCTCACGCTGGTAAACTCTGGAACAATCTTCCTTCATCTGTATTTCCTCCTGCCTACGACTTGAACTCTTTCAAGAGGAGGGTATCAGGACACCTCTCCTCCCGAAACTGACTTATCTTTCGGCCACCTCTTTGGATTCTTTTTAGGAGCAGCGAGTAGCGGGCTTTTTTTTTTTTTATTAATGTTTACTTTTTTGTGCCCTTGAGCTGTCTCCTTTGCTGTAAAAAAAAAAAAAAAAAAAAAAAAAGGTGTTTGTGTGGGTATGCGTTTGTGTGAATGTTGTTTGTGTAGGTTAACATTTAAGTGTTGGTGTATGTGTATAACAATGTGTAACGGTGGACAACAAAAGGACATAGACGGACAGTCAAAGGTAAACGAGTACAAGAAAGATAAACATTGAAGACACGACGCGGACAGAGACAAGGACTGACGATGAACATGAAAACACAGAATTTTAAAGTCTTTGTCTGCAGTGCACCATTTTCTTGTGTCACTGAGGGGAAGGAACACGTGATTCGAGCGGTGACTGCTACAAAGCTGCCATTCACGCCGCCAGGAAAATGTTCGAAGACCCAGAATGCGAGGCGGTGCTGATGGTGGACGCTGCAAATGCGTTCAACAACATCAATAGGGAAACAGCACTGCACAACATCAAAATCAAGTGCCCTATATTCGCCCAATATATTGAAAATATATACAAGGAACCTGCCAGACTGTTCATCAGCAGTCATAATGACCAACGACTTGATCCCAGGGGGACCCAGTGGCCATGGCAATGTTTACCCTGGGAATGATGAAGCTGCAGGACATCATCCGCCATGAAAACACCAACGTCAAACAGGTGGCGTATGCGGATGGCCTCACCGGGGTAGGAAAGTCTGCAGACCTCAGGAAATGGTGGGACCTCGTCAATGAACACGGCCATAAAATAGGGTACCGGTTCAACGCCACGAAGTCTGTGGTGATTGTAAAACCTGAGGCAAACGATCGGGCCAAAACAGCATTCCAGGGCAGTAACGTGAAACTGTCAGTGACTGGCGAAAGACACCTCGGGGCAGTCATTGGAACAGCTGAATACAGAACAGAGTATGTGAAAGCAGCTGTAAAGCGCTGGGAGTCCGAACTGCAGAGGCTGAGGGAGATCACCAAAACAGAACCACAGGCAGCCTACGCAGCATTTACGTACGGTGTCAAGCATAAATGGAACTACTTCATGAGGACAGTTCCTGATGTTGCTCCGTTACTAAAGCCTCTGGAAGATGTTATCAGAAACACCTTCATACCGGCGATAGCAAATGGGAGATGTCCCGGTGACCAGGAGAGAAGATTGCTGGAGTTGCCGCCAAGAATGGGTGGGCTCGGCATCACCAACCCGCAAAATCTGGCTGAGTCTGAATTCGGGAACTCAATCCGAATCATAGCCTCCTTGACCGGATATATTACCAATCAAAATGAAAGGGGAGAAGACAACCCTCAAGATATTAGGTCACTAAGGAATGAAATCTCCATAAACAGAGAAGGAAAACAGAGAGACACTCTGAGTGACCTAATGAGAGAACTCCCAGAAGACACAAGGAGGAGGACAGATACTGCACAGGAAGTGGGCGCTTCAAACTGGCTAACCACACTACCTATCAGGGCAAAAGGCTTCAACTTAAACAAAAAAGAATTCACTGATGCCCTTGCCATCAGGTATGGCTGGCCAGTGGATGGGCTCCCAAACATGTGTAACTGTGCCTTGTTAGCCTTTTTGTTAGCTGGGGTTTTTTGTGTTTTTGATTAAGGCGCGAACTGTTATCTCACGTCGGGTCCGGTGTACCGTTGCCTGCTTTCTCCAGTTGATAGGAGTCGTGAGACAACACAATAGCCTTTTAGTTAAGTGATGTGGGTTATGTGTTGGCCGAGCGGAGCCGTTAAGTTCACTTTGAGTTCACTTAATTTACTCTCTCTCTCTCTGGTTGATTAAATGGTTGTATTGCTTTTTAAATATATTCACAGAATAGTTACAGTATTTTGTGGACGAGTCGTAAGTCGTACGCACACTCCGAGAAGTCCTGTGCTCTCGTCCGCCGCCCGCCCTGATCTGCCGGCTACTCTTGGTACAGGAGCGGCCAGCGGATACATGCTTGCTGAATCAGCACCGTTCCCACGGCAAGGAGCACCTCCTAAGCACAACGTAGCGTCTGTGTGTAACGTCCTGGCGCCACTGGGCCATGGCGATACGACATACATTCACACATTCACATTATGTTATAATATACACATTACATCGCTCGGTCACGGAAAAAGTCGCGACCTCGCGGCTCACCCGACCCTTAAAATCAGTGTACCTACCCATGTTACAGTCGCACAATGTGTACTAGTTAAACGAGGGCCTATTATGGTTGCATGTAAAAAATATATATACAAGTCAGAGCCCGCCTAACGATACAACATCGGGAAATGACAATGACAATAAAAATAATCATGGAAGTAACAATAAATGGGCAAAGTACATACAGGGCGAGGTAAACAGGAAGCTCAGCACTATTCCGAGAAAACAAAATAATAGCTCGAGTAGTCATTTACAAGATACATCCTAGAAAAATAAATTGACTAAATTGTCATTAGGATACATGGTAATGGAGCTATTTGGAATAGTAATAAGAAAAGGAAAAAAAAATCCTTGAAGAAGATTTGAGACAAACTGAGTCTTCGAGTCACAATGCGTACGAACTTAGCGCGGTGGGGCAACTCTTGCCTGAAGATGGTTGTACAAAGTCAGAGCCCGCTTAACAAGGCAGAACAGGGGGATGACAATGATGATAAAAAGAACCACCGGCAAGATCAGTGATGGGTAATGTACATATGGGGCAAGGTAAACCGGTAGAGTCATGGACAGCTGACTCCAATTCCGAGAAATTTGAAAAGGTTAGCTCGGAAAGGCTATTTGTCACATACTTCATCCTAGAAAAGGTGAGATTCACTAAACTGTCAATAGGATAGATTGGGATGGCATTTGTGGCCGCAAATCCATGATGGGGCTTCTCCGGAAAGGTCGTCAAATTGACAGAACGTAGGGAACAAGCCACCCGTACCGCCAGGTGACCTGCAACCTCTCTATAAGTTGAACCTTCAGGACAGACCACTGTCACAAACACTGGTAGTGTGAAAAAGAAGTAGTGAAATCGGGAGAACCTCCTGTGGAAAAGTGATTTAGGGACGAAGTGATGATAGAGACAACTCTCTAGAGCTTTAGAAGCATCTGACTGGGTTAGCACCACTAACTCCTGATACTCCGTTTTTCAGGTCTACAGCACTATAAAAGAAAATCCTGTCACCAAGTTGTGAAATCACCGTTGTAACAAATCTCACTGAAATATATAAATCCAGCATAAATAGTTAAAGTAATTCCAGCATTAATAGACATCAAATTCAAAAGACAAATTTCCACCTATCCTCCGACCGGAACGAACGTGGATGACTGACATCAGTGATGTCAAAAATAATTCCCGTAACGGTTAACAGTGGTATGTCAAGGAAAAGGTAAGTAAGTAAGACTTGTCTGCGTACTTCCAAAGCTGAAAGGTATTCACATGCTGGATACAATAAAAGTTAGGGACAGCATCTGCCCAAGTGTAGTTAAGTCTGTCTTTGCAGAGAAAAATGTCTGTTTCAAGCAGAAACACATGAGGTTCAAGGTTAAAAGTACCTATCCCTATGGTAGTCTACACCCTCGACTATGACGGTCCCAACAACTAAGGAGACTGACTGCCCTGCATCAACTCAGCAATAAAAAGAAAATAGTGAGTAAGAGTGAAAAGTATTACTCAAGCACTCCCCTCTCGCATGAAAAAGATGCAGGCAAAAGCTCAGGAACCAAATAAATTAGTAATTGCGAGGACGCTGGTTATAGTCGTGTGTTGGAAAGATAGACAAAGCATCGTCAGGCTGAGGCAAACAGGCGGTTCTCGCTGGTTCAACTAAAGTCGAATCGATGACCTCAGGCTGGGCGTCTGTCTTTTTGAGGAGATCACTATGCACAATTTCATATGAATTAAAAATGAGATCATAAAGCTCAAATTTGTGACCGCCTAGTTGCCTAACTATCTGGCGTGGGCCCACGAATTTAGGGGACAACTTTGAATGTCTCTCTGGGACTCGAATCATAACAAAGTCACCCACTTTCAAGGAAACAGGGGCGGCACGCTTGTGTTGATGCAAGCACATAGCCTCAGATGTAGCCTGTAGTCTCTTTCTGACTTCTCTATGAACATCTGTGAAAACCTTGAGTTGAACCTTAGAATAATCATCTACATTATATACAGGCGAATGAGAACTACCAAGCAGGTCATACGGGAGTCTCTTCTCAACCCCAAAAATTATGTAGTGGGGAGATTGTCCCGTTGACTCACACACACTGCTGTTTATGCTTGCTGCAACATATGCTAGCCAGTCCTCCCATGTATGCTGAAGTCCGCTAACGACCGGGCGCATGACATCTAAAATCTTCCTATTCGCGCGCTCAACAAGGCCGTTGCTGGCTGGGTGATAACTGACTGTAAAAGATTGTGTAATGGCAAACTGTTTGCATATTTCTGCTAAAAGTTGATTTCGAAACTCGGTTCCATTATCACTTAACAACACTCTAGGTGTGGAATACGGACAAATGAGATGAGTAATCAGGGCATGAGCAATGGACTTAGCAGATTTATCTTGCACTGGGGCTAAAACAACGTACCGAGACAAGTGATTTACACAAACTAAGAGGTACCTAGAGCCCTGGTGGCTGGCGGGAAGCTGTAGCAAGTCAATAGAAACTACATCCCAAGGCCGGGCAGGGGGCGGGTATTCAAGGGTCGGCGCAGGCCGAGGCACCGTCCCTTTATGTTGGGCACACTTGACACACTTAGCCACATACGCGTCAATATCTACACGCATAGTTGGCCAAAAATAGACCGCTCGGGCCGCTGTTAGTGTGCGCTCCCTCCCCGGGTGACCAGCAATGATCGCGTCATGAACTAATTTCAGCACCGCCGGTACATAACACTCCGGTATCACAAACTGTGCAACAGACTCCTTTTTGCGGGGCCAGTAGCGGCACAGGACACCGTCCTGTGACTAGAAGAATTGTGAAAAAGACACAGGTAGTGGAGGGAGACTTGTTTCGTCACCCGACTTATTACCTTACCCCAAACGTCATGGCGACGCTGGTCTGCTGCTAAATCCTTAAGACTGAAATTTTGAATTTCATTAAGCGCTTCTGCCACTGAGCCAACAGGTACGCTCCTAGACAGTGAATCCGCGACGACATTCGCGCGGCCAGGTAAATACTTAAAGGTTGGCCCAAACTCCTGGATAGTCAGGTACCACCGTGCGAGGCGACCGGTGAGGTTTCTACCCTTAAAAAGCTCGGTGACTGGCGCGTGGTCCGTAAAGACAGTGATAGGATAGCCAAGGATAATATCCCTAAAATGTTTAAGAGCCCAAACAACCGCTAGGGTTTCCTGGTGGGTCACTGAATAGTTCGACTCAGCCTGGTTTAAAGTACGACTTGCGTACGCAATAGCGCGATTTTTACCGCGAGCGTCCGGTTGCATCAAAACAGCACCAAGACCCAGGGCTGAGGCATCTGTAAAAAGTGTAAAAGGGACGTTGTAGTCCGGGAATGCCAAGGCTGGAGCGTTGATTAACGCTGACTTCAAGTCTGTAAAACTCTTGTGTTGTGGGGCATTCCAATGAAAAGATACCTCTTTCTTTAAGAGTTGCGTTAGAGGCGAAGCAATTTTGGCAAAACCTTGTATGAAAGGCCTATAGTAGCCGGACAACCCAAGGAAAGACCGAACGTTTTCGACGGTTTGGGATTGCGGAAAATTATTTATGGCCGATATTTTATTGTCCATCGTGTGGATACCATCTCCATCAACAGTGTGGCCTAAAAAGGTGATTTTCGCCTTTAAAAATTCACATTTAGTCAGCTTGGCCTTAAGGCCAGCGCCTCTGAGTTTAAGCAGAACCGCTTCTAGTTTAGCTAGGTGAATGGCGCCATCCTTGCTGCAGATGATTAAATCATCTAAATATGCATAGACTTCCTTGCCTATCATGTCTGAGAACAATGTGTTGATCATCCTTTGAAAAGTAATGGGTGCGGTTTTGAGGCCGAATGGCATCCTTAACCATTCAAAATGACCGCTAGGGGTACTGAAGGCTGTAATCTCTCTGGATTCAGCTCCCATCGGCACCTGCCAGTACCCACTTAAAAGGTCAAGACTACTGAAAATAGTATTCCCTTGCCCCAGGGACATTAACAAGTCACCTAAAACAGGCAGAGGGTACCTATCATCCTCAGTCACCTCATTTACTTTCCTAAAATCGATGACAGGCCTGAAACTCCCGTCCTTTTTAGGGACTAGAAACAAGGGCGAGTTCCACGGAGATCGGGAATGCTGAATAACACCCTGGTCCAACATATCTTTAACCTGTTCATCTACAACCTGCCTTTGACTGTGTGGGAGTCTGTACGCAGGAATGTACACCGGTTTGGTGTCGGGTTTAACCCTAATGTTGTGTTCTGTCGTAGCAGTCGCACCTAAAGGTTCACCGGGCAGGGCAATGACATCACGATACTGATGTAAAAGCTTCAGAAGCGGGCCCTTAAGCTCGGGATAATCGACCACTTTGACTAAAGAATCGACAGATGAGGCCTGACAAGATGTGTCGCCGGCGGCGGGTTGACCCACTGCGCCGATACAAGGCCGCTTTAACTCTAAAGGGTCTGGGGACACCTGTCCGTCGAACGCTAAAGCGCGACCCAAAATGACTCCATTTCTGAGTTTCACTGGACCGCCAGTGGCATTAACCACTAAAGCTACGGTCCTATCTCCCTCGCGCACTGTATTAAGGGTGGACTCTATCGCTAGCGTGTTGACACGACTAGGCCCTTCTAGGCAGATGTCACAACCTACGGTGGCGTTAGGGACTGACACAGGGACGTGCATTGCGGTTCGTTGAGGGATTTCGTGATTCCCCACGACTATCGCATTGACACTTTTCCATCCCCTGCAAACGTTAGCTGGTGTTGGTGGTTGACCATGAAGTGAGGTGGTGCCCGCGCCATGCACCGGCACCGTGGAAAGAGTCGGCACGGTATGCACTACCGACTCAGGAGAAACACTTTCCCGACCCTTGCTGGGTATTTCTCTTCTTTCCCAGGGAGAAGCGAGGCGCACAGGTTGATCCATGGCCTTGAAACACCTCCCTTGAAACCTTACTATATTACTATCTGGAAGTATTACCATGCGGTTAGACCTCAGTGACGACAACCCAAGAAGACCGTCAGACGGCAGGGAAAAGTTTGACGTCACGTAAAAATCCAAACGCATGACAGGGGTGTTTCGTCCCAAACTCACTGGCAAACTCACCAACCCAAGGATGTTAAGCCTGTCGGCGGTGACACCGCAAAGGCTCAGGTCCGAGGGTCGTAGCTGGTAGCGGCCTCCCCGCGACGCGCGTTTCAAAGCTAAGTATGTCCTTTCAAACAACACATTAACCGCCGCGCCGGTGTCGACCGCAAATGACGCCTGTAGCGGACCCAGCTTGACTTTAAGCGCCATAATTTCAGGCTGACTGCACGCGGCCACAACAGATTCATACAAGCTACTATTGTCAGCCTGCACTGCAGTCTCGATTTCCTCCCCCCCCCGGGTTGCTACCCTGGGTCGGTTTTGGGGGGGCGCTCGGCTTCCCCCGACCCCTTCACGAACTTTCCTGCTCGCTCTTTCTTTAACTGGAGCACAGAGAAACACTCCTCTGTGGTGTGTCTACCAGCACCGTGGACAAAACAGAACTTGCCAGTGTGGTAGCCCGCGGCTCGACTTTTTGAAGCGGCCGGGGTCTTCTGAGAAGCAGATTTGCCTGACATCGGCGAGCCTCCCTTCTCCCTAGTAGCCTTGCGATCCCGCTGACGTTTTAGACAATAGTCAACCGTATGACCGTCGCGCTGACAGTACGAACAGTGGCGCTTAGGCTTTTCAGTGGTGGCCGCCACCACTGATGAGGACGCGCTAACATTAGCGGCCTTCTGGTCGACAGAGGCTACAGTGGGGACTGGCGCTCCGTCTTTCTCCTCCATCTTAGTTTTTATTTTAAGCATGAAGTCGTGCAACTTGTCAGCGGGGCCGTAGGCTAGGGATAAAGAACCTTTTCGAAATTGGCCCTTTATGACAGCCATGTATACAAAAAATTCAAAAAATTTGAGAACATTGGAAAGAGACATATTCTCTCCCTCAGTCCAGCCACCAGCTTTCAGATAGACGCCCATATCAGTAGACAACCGATAGGCGTCTACTTGTCCGGCTAAAAGCTCTTTACTCTCCACAGCTGAAATCAACTTGGTCACAGCTACATTAACATCTTTGACGAGACTGTGCCTAACATCTTCCCCAAAAGACTCCAAAAAATGTGACCGAAACTGGGCATAATCTTTGGTTTGTTGCGGTGCCATGAACGCGCTGGTGTACATAAGAGCTGTTGCTTCTGTTCCCGGCTTTAATCTAGACCTAATGAAGGAGATTTTATCACCCGGTTCTGACACAAATGAGTTGTTCATAACATCCTCGCATTGCAGGATGAAGTCTCTCGCACTGTAATCCGGCTCATTGCCTGCGAAAGCTCTGACTGATGCCGTAGTCGGCAGAAGTTTAATAGTGTTAGTAGCCATTGTGAATTCTTGGTTAGTCAAGATATTACCTTCGTTATCATGCGGGAGAGAAGAAGGAGGAGGAGGAGGAACTCTCTCATGAGTTGACCCGCTCCTTAGAACACGGGAATTGTCATCCTCGGCATCCTGCATCAACTTCTGGAACTCCTTGGCCAAAATTTCTACCTCTTTATCAGGCTGACCTGCCATTTAAAAAAAAGGCATTAGGAAAATATGGCTTCATGAGGAAAAATATGGGAAAAGAAAAAGTATCACCGCTAAGTGTGCGCTTAGTGTGTGTGTTAGCTGTTTTTTTTTGTGTTTTTGATTAAGGCGCGAACTGTTATCTCACGTCGGGTCCGGCGTACCGTTGCCTGCTTTCTCCAGTTGATAGAAGTCGTGAGACAACACAATAGCCTTTTAGTTAAGTGATGTGGGTTATGTGTTGGCCGAGCGGAGCCGTTAAGTTCACTTTGAGTTCACTTAATTTACTCTCTCTCTCTCTGGTTGATTAAATGGTTGTATTGCTTTTTAAATATATTCACATAATAGTTACAGTATTTTGTGGACGAGTCGTAAGTCGTACGCACACTCCGAGAAGTCCTGTGCTCTCGTCCGCCGCCCGCCCTGATCTGCCGGCTACTCTTGGTACAGGAGCGGCCAGCGGATACATGCTTGCTGAATCAGCACCGTTCCCAAGGCAAGGAGCACCTCCTAAGCACAACGTAGCGTCTGTGTGTAACGTCCTGGCGTCACTGGGCCATGGCGATACGACATACATTCACACATTCACATTATGTTATAATATACACATTACAGCCTCGCCCTTCAACCAAAATCATGCCAAGACATGCAAGAGAGGAGGTTTCGTCTGCATGAGACATGATGAAGTAAGAGACGTAACAGCTCAGATGCTGAAAGAAGTCTGCCACGATGTGACTGTGGAACCCATGCTGCTCCCTCTGCAAGGCGAACACCTCGCCAGACGCACCGCTAATGTTTCGAACGAAGCACGAGTGGATGTTGGCGCCAGAGGGTTTTGGACTCGTGGACAAAGGGCATATTTTGACATAAGGATCTTTGATCCCATGGCCCATTGCCACAGAGACCTGACCCTTGATGCAGCCCACAGAAGAAACGAACAAGAGAAGAACAGAGCATGTGAAGAAAGAATACAGAATGTGGACCAGGGCTCCTTCACCCCGGTAGTATTCACGACGGCAGGAGGGATGGGACCAAGAGCGCAGAGCTTCTACGCAAGACTCTCCGAAACACTGGCGGATAAGAAACAGCAGCCAAGAAGCAGTGTGGTCGCCTGGATGAGATGCAGGCTGTCCTTCTCCCTCCTGAGGTCAGCCTTGGTCTGCCTGAGAGGAACCAGGTCACCTGCACCCAAAACCACCCGCATTGCCGACCTAGACTTTGAGGCGACGGTGGTTGATAGTCGTATCAACCACAAGCTCTGTTAGCTTAAAAGTAATATGTTTAGTAAGGTTTGTAATATTAAATAAAGATGGTTGTCGGGCCAATGAATTGCTTTGTGAAAGGATATGAGAGAATATACCGCTCACAACGCAACTCTAATAGATGGAGGCCCGTAGTAGTAGCAGTAGTAGTAGTAGTAGTAGTATTGGTAGTAGTAGTATAATTTTTTTTTTTATTATTATTATTATTATTATTATTATTATTATTATTATTATTATTATTATTATTATTATTATTATTATAATTAGTGTGTAGTAGTAGTAGTATATGTATTATTATTATTATTATTATTATTATTATTATTATTAGTAGTAGTAGTAGTAGTAGTAGTAGTAGTAGTAGTACATACACTGGTTGTATTATTATTATTATTATTATTATTATTATTATTATTATTATTATTATTATTACTGACTGGAGGCTGCAGATTCTGTATCGTCTCCGCCAGTTCTTCTCCCCCGCGCAGTTGCTATCCATATACAGGGGCCTTGTCCGCCCTCGTATGGAGTATGCATCTCACGTGTGGGGAGGCTCCACTCACACAGCTCTTCTGGACTGAGTGGAGTCTAAGGCTCTTCGTCTCATCAGCTCTCCTCCTCCTACTGATTGTCTTCTACCTCTTAAATTCCGCCGCGATGTTGCCTCTCTTTCTATCTTCTATCGATATTTCCACGCTGACTGCTCTTCTGAACTTGCCAGATGCATGCCTTCCCCCCCCCTCCTCCCTCCCACGGCTCCGCTACACACGACTTTCTACTCATGCTCATCCCTGTACTGTACAAACCCCTTATGCAAGAGTTAACCAGCAGCTTCACTCTTTCACCCCTCACGCTGGTAAACTCTGGAACTATCTTCCTTCATCTGTATTTCCTCCTGCCTACGTCTTGAACTCTTTCAAAAGGGGGGTATCAGGACACCTCTCCTCCCGAAATTGACCTTTCTTTCGGCCACCTCTTTTGATTTTTTTTTGGGAGCAGCGAGTAGCGGGCTTTTTTGTATTATTGTTTTCTCTTTTTTTGTGCCCTTGAGCTGTCGCCTTTGTTGTAAAAAAAAGTAGTAGTAGTAGTAGTAGTAGTAGTAGTAGTAGTAGTAGTAGTAGTAGTAGTATAGGTATAATTATTATTATTATTATTATTATTATTATTATTATTATTATTATTATTATTATTAGTAGTAGTAGTAGTAGCAGTAGTAGTAGTAGTAACAGCAATAGCAGCAGTAATAGTAGAAGTAGTAGTTATAGTAGTAGTAATAGCAGTAGTAGTTTTAGTTGTAGTAATAGTACTGTCATTTGTAGTGGTAGTAATAGTAGTAAAAATAGGAGGAATAGAAAAAGGAGGAGGAAGATAAGGAGTAGAAATTAGTACAAAGGAAAAGCAAAGAGCAACATACCTCTTGGTCCTAACTAGGCTGTTTGTTGTTGTTACCATCTACTCTAATCTACGAGTCAGAGACACAGGACAGCAAAGACGAAGGCAGCTTCCCTCCCACCAGTCCCTCCAGCCGAGGCTGGCATGAAAACTAAGAATACCATGTAGTATTGCAATAACTTGGTGGTCCTGGGAGACAGCCGAGCCTGGAGGTGAAAATGGGATGTAGGACACGGTTGGATCTTACAATCTCTGACCTTGGTGTCAGGGTTATGAAGATATTAAGCTCAGTAGGCACAACTATGCAGCGGAGGCACATATGATAAAAACAAATGAGACAAAATAAGGCAACTCATAGTGTAAGAAAATAGCAGGAAAGTTATGCTGCAGTATGTGACACACCAAATCACAGGGCAGAGAGTGATATGTAATTCATGGGCTACATCAGTAAAGATGTAGCATTTATTGCAGGAAGCACACATTAAAGTTGGATGTAATAAAATATATGTCTTTAGCACATATTAAAGTTGGATGTAATAAAATCATTTGATATGAAACTCCTTGAACTGGCCAACCAAACAAATCACTCTCTGTCCACCCCCCCCCCCCCCTCCAAAAAAAAAACATTACTTTTCACAAGGTTTATGAGGCATTAGTCAAGAATATCAACTGCCATTACATTTTGTAAAAAAAAAAATCATACCTATGTGATTATGTATATCATATACAGCAGAAAAAAACATTGCATGCTGTAATACAAACAAAATGACCCCTGAACGCCACATTAATGATGCCAGACACGTGATGATAGACACTTAGTGTGATGAAATTACATGCTATATTTCACATCATGAAACCAAGACAAGTGTCACTGCAGCACATTATTAGATAAGGAAGACACCAAAAGCCTGTTACCTGAACAAGAATAAACATAACAGGCAAAATCCACAATAAAGCATTGCATGCTGTTGGGTAGGGCAGAGAACAAATGCTTCCAAGCATTACACCTGAAATAAACAATGGCAGATATTCAAAACTTGTGAGCTATACAAGATCTGATTTATAACAGGCAAAACTAACAATAGTGCATTACATGCGATATCTGGCAGGGGGTTCCTTGCATTACCTCTGGAAAGTGGCAGACACCTAAAGCTTGTTAAGTGAACAAGATCTGATTTATAACAGGCAAAACCAACAATAATAATAAATAATAATAATAAAACAGTTTATTGAGAGGAAGGATTGCAACCCTAGAGCTGAAAATTTACAAGCTTTACGTGGGCAAAGTAATAATAATAATAATGATAATAATAGTAACAATAATATTAATAATAATAATAATGAAAATACTGATATTCACAGCTTCTGTTGTCGAGGGGTTTACATGTAGTTGATTAGCCTGACCATCACGGGCACGGCGCTGTTCTTGTAGCGGTCCGTCCGTGCCCGTATTGGAGCCAGTCTGTTGGCGTGCCTCACGGACTGTCTAGGACGGGAGACTGCAGGCGAGAGTAGATTCCAGTGTCTGGGGTGGTAGAGCAGACCGGTCGCACAGCGTTGCAGCAGGGCTGAATGACGTACTTGAAGGGTGGTGGGGGTGAGGATATCGAGGGCGTCTTGGTAGTTGGTGTAGTTGGGGCCCAGGATGATTTTGCATGCCCATTTTTTAACGCGCTCCAGTTGGCGGCGTTGCGTGAGGTTGAGGGAGTTGGACCATGCTGGGGACGCGTACGTGAGCTGCGGGAGTATGAATGTGATGTACACACTCGCCAACTCACGTCCGGGAGTCCCCAGCGTCTTGAGCCGCCGCAGGAGGTACAGTTTGTAGGTGGCGGATTTGACGAGTTGGGTGGTGTGGTCCTTCCATGTGAGCTTGTTGTCTATCGTGACTCCAAGTAGCTTAGTAGACTGGACTACCCGAAGAGTGTCATTTAACGGCGTCGGGGAACCCGCGGGTGACGGGAATTCAAGGGAAAGAAGCGCCGGTTCCTGCCATCCCGCCCGCACGGCTTGGCAAAAAAATAAACTCCTTCCCAACATCATATCTATATGCCGCTGCAACGTAGACACTCCAAATTTATTTCATCGTGGAGAGGGAGGATTGCGAAAAAAAAAAATAAATCATTCATTGTTTTCGTTTGAAATTGCCACACGGGGCATTGATGAAAGACACCTATTTTACAAAATCTATCAGCACCGCCCGCGCGGTGCGAGGACGACAATAGTCCTCTAGCCCGACGCTTATGGGTTAAGAAGACTGCAGGAGGGGTGATGGGGGCTGAGGAGGTGTTGATGTGCATGACTGTGGTTTTCGTGTTGTTGATGGTGACGTAGTTGTCTGTTGTCCATGATTGAAGGCTGTGTAGGAGGTCTTGGAGTTGACTGTAGTCAGGGTTGTCGTCTACATACTTCCAGCGGTTGGGGGTGTGGGTCAGTGCGTTGTTGATCAATATCAGGAAGAGAAGCGGGCCGACCTTGGTCCCTTGAGGCACTCCGCAGGTGAGGTGCTTAGGGGGAGAGGCCACTCCCTGATACCTCACCACCTGACTGCGTTGGGAGAGGAAGTCGGCCAGCCAGGACACTAAGCTTGGATGAAGTACGAGGTTAATTGCCTTGTTGATGACAGTGGCGTGGTGGACGAGATCAAAAGCTTTTCTGAAGTCTATGAATGCAAGGGCGACTGATGTTTTCCGTTGTTCGAGGTTCTTGTAGGCAAAGTCAAGGAGGCTGATAAGGCAATGTGTGGTGGAGGAGGTCTTCATGTTGCCGTACTGTTGAGTGTCAATAAGGGGGCAAGGTGGGAGTATGTCCATTTGAAGATGAAATCTTCGCATAGGAGGATGGGAATGGGAGTGATTGAAATGGGTCTAAGGTCGCCTAGGGACTGAGGGTTTGGGGTCTTAGGGACTGGGGTGACGTAGGCTGTTTCCCAATGAGCGGGACACTGGCTTTGACGGAGGGAGGCGTTGAGTATTGAGGCGAGGGGAGTGGCTAATTCTGGGGCAAACTCTTGGTAAATTTTGATGGGAAGGTCGACTGGTGTAGTGGATCGCTTTGACTCAAGCCTTACATGTGATATCTGGCAGGGGAGATAAATGATTCATTACATTACAACTGGAAAGTGGCAGACACCCAAAGCTTGTTAATTGAACAAGATCTGATTTATAACAGGCAAGACCAACAATGGTGCATTACTTGCAATATTTGGCAAAGTATATTGAAAAAAATTCTTGGCGTAACAAGAGTAATACTAAATAATGGCAAATCCCACGAAGTATCTCTTCTTTTAACAAAGCCTGTGCTCTTTGCTGCTGGGCTGTCAGAGTCTGTTTGCTCCAGCCAACATTTACTGAAATACCCCTGAGTCATGAGTGAAGTGTTGAAACTGAGGGCAAGTGAAATACTGTGCTTAGAAATCTATTAGCATTTGGACTTTGATAGTATAAGGCCAGAGCAAACCTCCTCTCCTGTAACCCATATCTCTTACTAGGCTTAGATCTTGGCATCTTGCAGCATGTTGATCCTGACCTTAGAAAAAAATCCACCCCTATTGGATTTAAAAAATTGCTGGCTCTGGGCAAAAACTGCCCAGAAGTTGTAACAGCCTGGGCTTTGAGATGCCTTGCCTCCCGGCGCAGACGACAGACTGTTTTGTGCAGCAATTTTCACTTTTCATGTCTGAAAATACATGAAAAAATATTTAATCACAATTAATCACAATTCTAAATAATAAAATATGTGCATGTAATTGCATTATTTTCAGTGCTATAAGGACAGTGAAGCTAAGCATTGACATTATGTCTGCACGCCAGCTTCGATGGAAGGCTTCACTTAGATTGCCTGACAAGAGTAATATTTTCAGGAGAGATGGGGAAAGGATACAACTGGAGACTCTTGACAGATATAATATCAAGATCTACAAGCACCCATTTTCCATATATATCTTTGATGTTCAGTCCATACGAAAACATTTGTCAATGTGTTGCCACACTAAAAATCTAAAAATTACCTGTTTCTCATATGGTAGTCTGCTAAACCATTCAAGTGAATCAAGAATGAGCTCCCGGGGGCAGCATGAGCCAATAATAAATGGCGCCACTATAAAAAAAAAATTCCTGCACCATGACTGGCCTGGGCCGACCGCCAGGCCCCTGATGAAAGCCTACCGGCGCTATAGGCGGGTGTGGAAAAAAAAAGGATCACACCAGAAGAATGGACAAAGGTTTGTTTGTGGCACTTCAAGGTTATGCTACCTCTTCAAAGATTGGCCAGTCATGGTTTAAAGTGGAACAGAATAAACAAGAAACAGGCAGGTATCTGTGGACACTACTGTTACTATCAAATGCCAGCCTATGGGAAAATTTGAACCTATGCTATCAAGAACATAAGACCCATGTGCTGATCACTCGACTAATCGTAACGGTACTACAGCCATAGACACATACTAAAGAGTTTAATTATATCATTCAAAATGTCAACCTTTTTACATACCTTTTTTTTAAGATATGAAGCCTACTGGTGTAACAGTTAAATATTGAACTCAATTTGTATGCAGAGATGTGAGGTTTGTTATTAAGCTGTAATGTTTCCAACACATTAGTTGTGACTAAAGCAACACGGAATAGTAACTAAAGAGGATAAATTATCACTGAGAACAAGAGGTTCCTTACTATATTGTGGTGAGCTTGATGGCCGAGTCGAGTTTCCTCCAACCCCATCGAGTTCACACCCTGTTGAGAGGTAATTTTTTAATCAAAGTGAAAAATGGATGCAAATGGTCACTAAAATTAGTTATTATACTTGGTGTCACAAATTCAGGCAAAGAATTTAGGGAAGGACTCCCGGACTTGGCGTCACTAATGAGGTAAATGATCTCGTGCACTCATTGGGCTATAATATATACATTGTTATAATGTGTATTAATGTCTTGTTACTATATATTACCTACTGATAATGGAAATACATGCATGTCAGGATTAATCATCATATACAAGGGAAAAAGAATCATGTATGGAAATTGTTCATGTAACAAACAAAGTTTGTTATACACAAAAAGGTTGGATACTTCAGATGTTAAAGATTTTTGGATATAACATCACCCCCTTCCTCCATATTGGTTCTTTAAAGCAAGGGTTGACTACAGCTGATTATTATTTGCGGCAGGTTTAATGACATTTTTTTTTTTAGTGCAAAGCATCTGGAAATCAATGATCATTTTAGAATACTTCTCATGAGTAGCTACTAAAACTTGACAACCTAGAAGGATCCACCATCAGACTGTAAATGATAGATATATTATAAGACATAGCTACATTGGTGGATCCAAGGGGGGGCCCAGGGGGCCCGGGCCCTTCCATGATCCTGAGTGATACGGGAAAACTAGCTCAAAAGCGCGCTGCGGCTAAAACAATGCTTTGGCACAAAGTCCAGGCCGTTATACCCATTGATTTAGGTCAGTCCACCAGTTTTTCAAGACGAGGCCTGCCAAGAATGGCTAATCGGTAATGCTAATGCTCCTTCCACCCGCAAAAGTCTGACGTCCCCCCCAAAAAAAAAACTTATTCCCTGGATCTGCACCCAAAGACATACCGTAACATGGTTCAGTGATCATGGACAAAAAAAAAAAGGTTAAGACAATCAATATCCAATCTTTTCAGGATACACAAATCAGCAGCCATATGAAGGAATTCTACAACTTAAAAGTGATGCTGTGCAGGGCGTGTGTTAAGTGACTTGCACAATCTGTTTTGTGAAGTCATAATTAGATTAATAACACAATATTCAACAAACACTAGATGAAGTATTCATACCGAAATCAGTACATGGAGCTGGTGCACTGCAATGGGGAGCACATTCCTGCAGCTCACCAAGAGGGTTGGATGCTGCCACGTACCTCAGGAGGTGGCTAAATGTCTTCATTCAGCTTCACCCTTGGCCTCTTTCTTGGACTCTCTTCTTCAGCTGCCACATTCTCTTGGATGATACCGAACGTGTTCGGGTCTGTTGGGATGTGGTTGTGTTAGATGTGGAATAACGTACGACAGTGGAACATGGAAGGAAAGAGTATGTCCACACGGTAAAATAAAGAGATGAGGATTGCCAAGTGGGTTTGTTGGTGCACCAGGGAATTAAGAGGCCAGGTGATGTTATGATCTTGAAAGAAGAGTTACGAGGTATGATGTGAAGTTGTAAACTCGCTGACGGCATTAGTTAAGTGATTACAAGAGGTAAATTGAAATTGTTTGGATACTGAAAGGATGTACGGGGACAATTGGGTGAGAAGGGAGAGAGATGCAGATTTTTATGTTATATAGCTTGTTACACCAATGAAGACTTGGGATATACACATTCAGAAAGACCACAATTTTGGCTGCTAGATGGAAAAGCACTAGATGTCAAAGTGCCAGGACATTGAAGGAATTAATAATAAGAAAAGCAATAATAATTAATGAGTATAAATATATTTCTGATATTTTTGTTTATCTTAATACCAGTATTATAATTTTCAAACACTAATAATATAATAAATATATATTGATAAATTAATGAAAATAAATACATTAACTGTACTAATACTACCACTAACAATATTAACAGCACTGCACCTAATATACTGAGCAATAAACTGAGTCTGAAATATAACCATCATTGAACTGTCTCTGCCTGAGTGTTATGTGAAGCTTGCTCCATGCACCGTGATGGGAATGGCATAGATGCATGCAGGTTGCTGAGATACTTACAGTCACCAGCCACTTGTAGATATGGCACCAAAATGTGTTGGAAGCATTGGCGGCCAACTTCTATTTATTTAATTATTATTTTATTTAAACAAAGGGCAACAAAGCGTACTAGAAAAAAAAGCCCCGCTACTCACTGCTCCCAAACAGACAAAAGTAGAGTCTTTATACACTCTTCTTGAAGGTCAAGTTATAGGCAAGAGGAAATGCAGACGAAGGAAGGCTTTTCCAGAGTTTATCAGTGAAGATGTTGGTTAACTTTTGAAGATGTTTGGACAGTATAGGGATGAGCTAGAGCAGGATAGAACATGCAGTAATTGACTTAAATTAGAAAAGTATAGATTTAGGAGGGAAATGGGCAGGCATTGGTTTAGTAATAGGGTGGTGGGGGAATGGAATAGACTCAGTAATCACATAGTGAGTGCAGGGACGATAGCTTGTTTTAAGAGTAGACTGGATAGCTACGTGGACGAGGCTGGCAGGTGGTAGTGGGGGGGAATCTAGAGCTGCCGTGTGTAGGCCATTCGGCCTCTTGCAGTCTCTCTATGTTCATGTGTTTAAATCAAGTGCAGTGGCCAGCGGGGCCGCGGGGGGTGAGGAGGCATGCAGTTAGCAAGTTCAGAACAGCAGTCAGCGTGAAAATGATTAGAATTTCCACATTATTATTATTTATATATATCACTTACCACCGTCTGCCATCTTCCCGGAATATATGCAGCTTCACACCAGGCTGTGTCCTCTTTATCACCACAAAAGGACATAATTTGAGGGTCCGGTTGGTAAACGTAGCGGCCGCGTCGGTGTTATGAGATTTGAACGAGGCAACGTTGCAATCGGAGCAGAGAACGATATTGCTGTGAATAGCGGTATAATAACCAGTATAAGTTAGACCGAGATAATCATATCCACCCACACTTTCCCCCTACAAACCAATGATTCAATGTAAATCATTACTGATGGAAGTCAGCGTGCGTGCTAAAACAATGAGTTTGAAAGAAAAACATGATCACATTGTTTTTAAAGAACAGCAGTAGGGCTACAACCTTGGTTCATTCCAGCATGTATACAGAAAAGTTAAACACATAAAACACATCTAACCACTGGTAGCCTCCCACAAATGCAGAGAAAGTAATATAATTGCGGTACAATAATAGCATTACTCATGACATGCACCCAGGCTATATCTACTTGGTAAATATATATATATATATATATATATATATATATATATATATATATATATATATATATATATATATATATATATATATATATATATATATATATATATATATATATATATATATATATATATATATTTATCTCCCTATATTTTTTTTATTTAAAATGGGAAATAACCAGACTGAAGAAAAAAAGTAGCAACATTTGCTGCTTGATCCCATGTAGCAACACTGCTGATGGGTACTGGGGTTTGGGGGGTGGGTGTCTGGATGGGGGGGAGGCACTGAATGTAAACAACGCTGCTCCTGCGCCATCTGTTGGAATCGACATACATCACCACCCGCCCACGGTCTCCCATAGAGGCCCCTCTCCTGTTCTATAGTCTCCTTGGTCGGCGCGGTGCTCGAAGGGCCAATGGCGCCCAGCAGCCTTATACACAGGGCCGCCTATGTCGGGACTCTCTCTATAAAGGGACTCGACTACACCCTACTCTCCCTATACATTCGCTCAGCTATGAGTGTTGCTATCTGGACCAAGGCCTCCGAGGTCACATTAATTGAAAAAAATACGGGACATGCCTTCGTCTTCTAGACGTAGTTCTTGCAACAGCTGCATCACTTCACTGATCTCCTCTCTTCTTGCAAGCCATTGCCGCCTCCACATTATTTTCTACTTCTGTTGTTTGTATGAAATGAGTGTCACTTTGAGTGAAAACGGGGGTGCAAACAGGGACGTCGGGCGTCAGCCATATTTGTTGTTGTAATAATGTGTCGGTCAAGACCATCATAGCCAGATTTTCGTACTCAGAGCATAATATTTACCGAGTTCTGACGCCTAAATATTGCCAAGAAACATCAGGAATTAACTATTTTAACGATAATTAAAAGTGAGTCTCCTTATTGGGGCCCACGAGACAGTTTTTGGGTCGGAAGTCGGTATATATAAGAGACTGAGTAAGACAATCTGGCAACGTTGGCAAGACCATGGAGCGCGGGGCAAGTGTGATTGGAAGACGACGGTAGTGTGTCCACGTAGGCAAAAATCGACGATTTATGACTGAAGATCCATGGAAAGTTTGCCTTTTCTGGTGAAAAATGTTTTACCTAAAGTTCTAGACCTGGGAAGAGGGGTAGTTGAAGATATTAGTAGTGGCAGAGCAGAGTAGCCAGACGGGGCGAATGAAGAGAAAGAAAAAACAAGATGTAACAATAAGAAGGATGTTTTTCAATTAGTATAGGTTAGTCACAAGAGTGGTACTATCGAGGGAACACCATGTCCCTGAACGCTGCCTCGGGGCTTGGGGTCAAAAAAATTACGCGCACCAAAAATCCTCACACATGGCGTGGATTCAGTACGTTCTTTATAGCCAGTGAGTGATAATGTAATTACTATTGAAGTAAAGAATACTTAATTGCAAAAGGTAACGAATATTTTGAGTTTTTCTTGGACAAAACATTAAAGAACTAACAAAATTAGAATATGAAAATACGTTCATATATTATACGACAACTGCGGCCAGGCGCTGGAAGCCGGCACCAAAGCAACATCGCATAGTCATAGAGGTACTGAGCGGCAGAGGGGCCAACATGCCAGTGCCATACTTTGAGTAAATGAAGATTGGAATTTGAAATCATGCAGTTATACTTGTATATGCTCTAAATTACTCCTTATTATACATCAAATTGAAGCCTTTGGATAGAGCTCTTTGATCATATTCTTGAATCAAGAAAAAAAATAAACCATGAAAAGGCCTATCTGTCGCATAGGTCTGACGATTATATTGACCAGCATAAAACATTAAACGATTCTAAAGATAATTCAATCCAATAAAGTTCTTTCATGGGCAATATTGCCTGCAGCAATTGTGTTATCTTAATCATAATCCCAATTTTTTAATGATTTAAAAAATATATTTTTATGGAAATTTTTGATATGACATGAATTCATCAGTACTAAGAGATGTAGAAATAAGTTTAGCAAAATTTGGAATACTCATTAATCCATGGAAATGACCTTGCTTATGTGGGTGGTAAATGAGGTGGCAAGTCAATCCTAAATATCCAGGAAGTCGTCATCTGGGTCAGATTCCGTGTCTCCAGTGTATCTCCAGTTTATGGCATCATACTTCTGTGAACGACCTTTTTGTAGTTTCATTTTGACAGGGTCAGTCTCAAATGAGTAGTACCCAGATTTAACCTCGATTCCCATCATGTAAGTGTTTTCTTTACAAGGGGGTCAAACAGCTTGTGCCGGAACCTGTTCAGTCGCCCACATGCACGTATAAACCTCACCACTATCTCTCTTAATTTTTCCTTCATGTTGCGTCCAAGGCTCTGGCCTCCTCTGGCGTTTCGATGCGTTCAGTGAACACAAGCCTTCACTTTGTGATGAGTGTACTCATTGTAGTGAGTATTTTCATAGGAAATCCACCATCAGAACTCCTGCTTCTCTCCTCTCGACATTATCAACATGACTGCCTGACACGCGGGAATGGGGTGCTGCACAGAACTGATCTGCTGGAGCCGCTGCCCGAGCCAAGCGTTGCGGCGTTCTGGGCCCGTATCCTCACGAACTATTAACTTTTACCCTTAAAGTTACTGTCAAAGTTAATAGTTTCAATTTATTAAGAGTAATAGCTATCCTCGTCAACTTTGAGTGTATTAGCAAATCCTGGCTCCTATTATCTTCCCCTTCTTTATGGCGGGCTCGTTGCTAAGGACGCCTTCGTGCAAAACGTAAACATCCGACATGAATTACGTAAATATTTCAAAAGAAAAATAAAGAAATAAAGGTTTGCAGATAGAAAACATGTATAAATGTACAATAAAAACATAATAAATGGCAAACACAAGAAAATATTGAGTTTTGTGCCAGATAGAAGCAGCCTCAAAGGCTGCTTTTACTTTGTCACTCGTCAATACCCTTATCTCCCCTCCTTCGTCACAAATCGCTCTGCTGAGATTACCGCACCATAACCACCTCATCTGCCACAATGAGCACATTTACGGGCCGGAGAACCAGCGCAGAAAAGGAGTAAGTTTAATTGGTCGCCAGATGAAACGGTCTTCTTACATCAAATTCATGAAAAAAGATGTATAATCAGAGGGTCTGGGGATAAAAAGAGAGCGTGGACTGAAGTGGCAGAAGCTGTAACAAGGTTGGTAATCACATATCCATGGTTCAATTAGCTTACAAACTAACCTAACCTAATCAATTGGGTATTTTTTGCATAACACAACCATTGACCCTCCAAACAAAACATAGCTTTTCATTCTGTATCTGAATAGTTTCATTATGACCATGTCTGCCACAACCCCCTCTCCCTCAACAACCTAACATAACTAAACCTAACCATGCCAAACATGCCCTGTCCTACCGAACACATCATAACTTAACATGGCAGGTCCCCTAAGTTTGTTGGGGGAGAAGAGGGGCTTGGTATAGATAGTTAAGGCATATTTGCTTTTATTTTATTTTTTATTTTTTTGGGGGTGTGGGGGTGCTAGGCATGCCAGACTATGGACACTTTTACAAGTACTTTATGTCAAGACTATATGGAAATATGTAGGTTTCATGAGAATGGTAAAGTAAGATTAAAATAGGATATTTATAGCATTGGTCAAACAGATTATGGTGATATAATGTTAGATTGGAATGTACTCAAGATAATGAAATTAAGGTTAATATTTTTTTGTTGTTACATATTCACATATTGATGATTCAAGTAACTTGCAAACTAACCTAACCTCGTCAAATGGGTATTTTTGTATACGAACACAACTACTGAGTTTCCAAATAGAACCTAGTTTTTCCTACTGCTCCGCGTAAATAGTATCATTATGACCATTTCTGCTGCAACCTCCGCTCCCTCAATAATCTAACATAACTAAACCAACTCCTGCTAAACCTGCCCTACCTAACACGTCCTAACCTAACATGGTAGGTTCCCAAGTTTGTTAAGGTGGAAAGGGGGTTAGTATAAGAGAGTTAAGTCATATTTACCTGTTATTTTAATTTTTCTTTATTTAGATTTTTTTTTTTTGGGGGGGGGGGAGGGCATGCCAGACTCTGAACACTTTTACAAGTATTTTATTTTAATACTATATCGAATTCGGTAGATTTGATGAGAATGGTAAAGTAATAGTAAAATATTATTTTGATAGCATTGGTCAAACAATTTATGGTGATATAATGTTAGGTTAGAAGTACTCAAATGAATGAAATTAAGGTTAATGCTTTTAATTTTTGTGTAGAGCTGTATTGTGTAATATCATCCTACTTAGATAAAAGCATTTTAGAAAAGTAGGTAATGAAAAGTAGTATGTATGGCCATGTTCATAACAACTAAAAAGGTAATGTCTTATGATGCATGTAAATAAAATACCGGTACTGATTTAGCTTTCCATCACAGCATGTATTAAATGTTATTGGAGAAGGTATGGGAAATAAATAGCATGCCATAGTGAAACGATTAAGAGACTTGCTTTACATTTATACCCTGACAGTGCCTTCCCTGGGAGTGGACCCCGTGCGCAGGATGACTGTGAGAGGCGTTGGTACAACGTACAACAAAAATCAAAGCCTTGCATTGCCAAGTACAAGAATGAGCAGCGGCAGACTGGTATTTTTTTTTAGTTGCTATGTCTTTAAATGTAAAACTTATATTAGTTAGTGTTTTTTTATGTGCTCACAGAATGCAGATATACTTTCCACAAATAATGCCTCTATTTCAGCTTGGTAGCTGTTAGCCATCACATAGACTTGGGCCAACTCTGCACATCTAGTATCTGAACTGTCATTTCCCGGGTACGAAAGCTTCCAAAAAAATCGATTGCACAAGAAAGGAGAAGGATTAGTTTGCTACGTAAAAAGTACGCTCCCTGCCATAAAAACAGACAAACAGGACGCAGAGAGTTATGACTCCTTCTATGTGGAAATAACCGCGAATAATAAGAAACTAACACTTGCGACCGTATACAGGCCTCTAAAACAACAGGCAGCCGACGACACTGCCCTGTGCGAAAAGCTTCACTCTTTAACACAAAGCAAAGAAGCATTAATAATTGGGGACTTTAATTGCCCTAACATTGACTGGGGACTGATGACTGGAGATCAAGAGGGTAACAGGCTTATAGAAATGGTGGAGGATTCGTTCCTCACTCAAGTTGTAACTCAACCGACAAGGGAAAACAATCTGCTGAATCTGGTATTAGTAAGCGACCCCGACCTCATTCGCGACTGTGAAGTTGGTGAAAAAATTAATGGTTGCGATCACCACTTAATCCGTTTAAATGTCAACATAAGTCACAAACTCGTAGACAATCCGTCAGTGATACCAGACTACAAAAAAGCAAATTTCAACCTAGCCCGTGAGCTGCTTCCCCCTGCGACCTGGGACCAACTTCACCTAACCGACAATACAATCGACAACGTGTGAAACAACTTCAAAGATAAGCTTTTGCAGGTAGAGAAGGCTACAGTGCCTACGAAACCCAGGCGAGCAAATGGTACCGTGGATCCACCGTGGATGACCACATAAATAAAAAAGGCGGTAAACTTAAAAAAATATATATATAACCTGAGGAAACAAAATGACACGGCCGAAGCCCGTACTCAGTACCACACCAGTCTCAGAGCTTGTCGCACCCTTATTCGAAGTAGTAAACGCAACTACGAAAAACAAATAGCGCGTTACATCAAAACAAACTAAAAAAAAATCTTCACATAAATCAGATCGAAAAAGAACGTAAAATCCAATATTGGTCCCCTGACAGATGAGACTGGATTTGTAACTCAGGACAGTAAACAGATGGCCAGAATCCTCAACAGTAACTTCGCATCCGTATTAACAGTCGAGGACATCGAAACCATTCCCGAGAGCCCTGACCCGCCGAGTGAGATCACGCCCCTGGAAATTGACACAATATGCGACCAAGAAGTTAAAAAGTATTTGGACAAACTCGACACGAACAAGTCAACGGGACCCGACGGTTTGTCACCACGGTTATTAAAAGAGCTTAAACAACAAATACTTCAGCCACTCACTAAAATATTCAACCAGTCTGTTAAATTGAATAAGGTCCCGGAAGACTGGAAGATGGCGAACGTAACACCGATTTTCAAAAAAGGAGACAAAAGCGTTGCATTAAACTACAGGCCCATAAGTTTGACATCAGTGGCAGGAAAAATACTCGAAAAGATTATTAGAGACAAACTTGTCAAGTTTCAAGAAGACAATAATGTAATCTCTGACATCCAGCATGGCTTCAGAAACAAGCGTTCATGCCTAACAAATTTATTAGACTTCTTCCAAGGTATATGTAATAACTGGGATGCCCACATCCCCAGTGATGTTATATGCCTGGACTTTCAGAAAGCCTTCGACAAGGTACCGCACGAGCGACTCCTTAAGAAACTGCACTCGGCGGGCATTGGAGCCAATCTGATCGCGTGGATAAGAGATTGGCTCACCGGCAGAAAACAACGAGTACTACTAAACGGACAGCCTTCTGATTGGCTTCCAGTCACTAGTGGAGTGCTTCAAGGGTCAGTGCTGGGACCCATTCTCTTCGTCATATATATCAACGACCTTGAATCAGGATTGAAATCAACAATATCGAAGTTTACTGATGACACCAAGGTGGGTGGAAAGGCTCTCACAAAGACCGACTGCGAAATCATTCAGAAAGACCTCAATCACATTATCGAATGATCAGAAAAATGGCAAATGTCCTTTAATGTTGACAAATGCAAAGTCATGCACATTGGGTCCAGAAATAGTAACCACACATACATCATGAATGGGAAACCTCTGCAAGCGATGCAGGAGGAAAAGGATCTTGGAGTCACTATCAGCAGTGACCTGAAACACGCGAATCACTGTAAAAAAGCCTACAACGAAGCCAACACCATGCTCGGGTTCATAGCGAGGAACTTCGAGTGTAAAACGCCAGACGTGATGCTAGCCTTGTATAATTCCATGGTAAGACCGCACCTCGAGTATGCAGTACAGTTCTGGTCTCCTAACTACAGAAAGGCCATTGATTTATTGGAAAGGATTCAGCGACGCGCCACAAAGATGATTCCAACCTTAAGGGCTCAACCGTACGAGGAACGACTCAAGCGACTCAATCTCTTTACATTGGAGAAAAGACGTCTGCGAGGGGATATGATTCAATTCTTCAAGTATCTGAAAAACTTCAATAACGTCGAGTACTCCAAATTCTTTGAACTGCAAACCAACCTAAGAACTAGAAATAACGGCTTACCCATTCAGTCGAGTCGATGTAACACAGACATCGGAAGGAGTTTCTTTTCAAACCGAGTCATTCGTCACTGGAACAATCTTCCTTCAGAAGTAGTAAATGCGAATACCATCAACTCTTTTAAATATAGAATCGACCGTCACTTCGCTGCGTCAGGAGTGAACTGAATATTGAGGTGCATGTTTTCAGACAAATTGCAGCAAGACCTCAACCTATATTCATATAATTCTCCCCCACAACCTAGATTACAAGTGGCGTAAGTCAACAATAGAGTAAAGCAACAGTTAATGTCCGCATGACAGGTGGAGTGAGGTGTGGGTGCAGTAAGGTGACAGGTTACTGGTGCGTGCCTAGTACCGCCGGTAAAACGAGGATCAAGCCTCCACCTGTGCCCCTGAAACTACACCTCACTCATCGTGAGTATTAGTGGGGATTCTGGGGCTGCCCTGTGTAGGCCACTCGTCCACTTCCAGTCTCCCTGTATTTTTATGTTCTTGTATCTGCTCCTGAATATCGAGGTGCTTTTCATCTGCTCCTCAATGTCGAGGTGCTTTCATCTGCTCCCCAGGCCCCAAGTGGCTGTCGAGCAGATTAAATCACCAAAGCGGGCAACCTCGTAATGAGCTAATAGGCTTTCTGTTGCCTGCATTTCCATGTTCCATGTTCCATATATATATATATATATATATATATATATATATATATATATATATATATATATATATATATATATATATATATATATATATATATATATATATATATATTCAGACTGTGCGGACGCGAAAGTAGCATCATGCTCCGCCCTTAAACGGGCGGGGCTAGTTCCTGGCGAGCTGTGATTGGCGGTGCGACGGTAGACTTGATGCAGCGAGAATTTGAATGTTCATCGATGGTTTCTCGAAGTGTATGTAGACTTGTTCGGCCATCCTTATTCGTGTTCTATCAGGTTCTCTATGCAGGATGATTGTTCCTTCTTCTAGATGTTTCCTTGTTGGCGCAGAGTTATGTTTTTCGATGTGGTGTTTCTTGATTGCACCATCTTGCAAGTGAGCTGTCATCCGTTTTGATAGTGTCGTGATGGTGGATCCAATATATCTTGAGTTGAGGCGACTACAGTCACCAACGGTGCAAGAATACTGATACACTAGATTCACCTCTTGTGTATTGCTGGTCTCTGGCAGGCAGCTATTCTTTATAACTAGGCTGGAGGTACGCTTTGTTTTGTAGTAGATTATCATCTTGAGTGTGGAATCTTCTTTCGTTGGTTTGACGTTGTTATTGATGATTTTCTTTATGGCTGCTTCGTCTTGCTTGTGTGATGTTGTCATATGGTTCTTGTAGTAGAGCGTGATTTCTTCGTTTTCTTCTTTTCCTTTTGGCTTCGTGTTGTTCATGAAGTTGTTCACTTGTATGCGTATGACTTCGTCCACCTCGCTTTTCGTGTAGCCATTGTTCGCAAGAAGTTGGCTTATCCTCTTGAGCTCGGCATCCGTTGTTTCCCAGGTGGAGCAGTGAGTGAAGGCTCTTTTAACAAAGGAGTTGATAACGCTTTGTTTGTATCTCTCGGGGCACTCGCTGGCAGCGTTAAGGCAAAATCCGAGGTTTGTTTGTTTTACATAGACTTCCGTGGTGAAGTTATGAGTAGATCTGTGAACAAGGACGTCGAGGAATGGAAGTTTCTTATCCTGTTCCATCTCGTGGGTAAAATGTCGAGGTGCTTTCATCTGCTCCCCAGGCCCCAAGTGGCTGTCGAGCAGATTAAATCACCAAAGCGGGCAACCTCGTAATGAGCTAATAGGCTTTATGTTGCCTGCATTTCCATGTTCCACGCTCTCACCGCTGTTGACTTTAACAAAACATGCATCTTAAATGGCCTTCTCCCAAATTATACCTTTTGTCGCCAGGCCAGCAGCAGACGGGACACTGCGGAGAAACGCAGAAAATATCTCCGGGAAGAACTTGGAAGAAAATAAATCCTCGTCACGAACTTGAAGAAAGAAATAGCCTCCCTACGTCTTCGATGGGAAGAACAAGTCATCCCAGACAACGTCCGGACTAGCATCGACGGCACACTATCCAGACTTGCCTCTCAACACCTCACAGCCGCCAAGAGGAGGGCTGGACGGAAGCTCTCTACCCTGTACGGAAGCTCCATAGAAGTACCAAGGCAAGTGAACCAGTTCCTGAACTTAAGCAAGACTACCCTCACGGATGCGCAAGTCGAGTTACTGAATTTAGGAATAAACTGCCACTACATTACTAAACCGAAACTTCACGCCAAGAGAATAGAGCTGGCGATACTTCTGGACAGTATTCAACGCCTGGAGAAAGAAAACAAAGTTACCACGTCGCCAGACCTCCAAGCAGAAATAATCAGAGAATCGAACACGTCGCGAGGTCACTACCGCAGCTCAATCCTCACCCCTGAATTAAAACTCGCAGCAAAGGAACTCAGGGAAAACCAAGAAATCGTCATCAGGAAAGCAGACAAGTCTTCGATATATGTTGTTCTCGACAAGGACGAATACCTTAAGAAAATCACCACCATCCTCAAGGACGACACGAAATTCAAGAAAATAACAAAGAACCCGACGGCAGATCTAAAATCAAAACTAAACAGTATTATCCGCCAAAATAATAAGACCATTGGAGCCCTCCAGCTACCACTAATAGAAGGGGATCATAAAGTTGGATATGCTTACGGCAACGTGAAAACCCACAAGCAAGATTTCCCACTTCGTCCCATCATCAGCCAGATTCCGTCTGTCACCTACAAGCTCGCAAAGCGTCTCAACGAATTAATCACGCCATTCACCCCAGCAACATGGAGTCTAAAATCTTCGGCAGAATTCCTCGACATCATCAAGGCTTCCCGTCCCTCAGGTATCATTGCGTCCCTGGATGTCGAATCACTTTTCACCAACGTTCCAGTCAGCGAAACCATCGACATGATCTGTGACAAGTTATACCGGTCAGAAGACACAAGCTTCTCTATTGAAAAAGACTCACTACGTCTGCTTCTTCAAGCCTGTACCCAGGAAGCACCCTTCTACGCCCCAGACGGGAGCATGTACATACAAACCGATGGAGTCGCAATGGGCTCACCACTCGGTGTTCTATTTGCTAATTTCTACATGGGAACACTTGAAGAAAGAATATTCTCACTCTTTCCAGAACTCAAGCCTTCAATCTACACGAGATACGTAGACGATATATTTATAAGCGCCAAGGAAGAAGAGGACATACTTCAACTTAAAGAAGCCTTCAAGCACCACTCTTCCCTGAATTTTACCCACGAGATGGAACAGGATAAGAAACTTCCATTCCTCGACGTCCTTGTTCACAGATCTACTCATAACTTCACCACGGAAGTCTATGTAAAACAAACAAACCTCGGATTTTGCCTTAACGCTGCCAGCGAGTGCCCCGAGAGATACAAACAAAGCGTTATCAACTCCTTTGTTAAAAGAGCCTTCACTCACTGCTCCACCTGGGAAACAACGGATGCCGAGCTCAAGAGGATAAGCCAACTTCTTGCGAACAATGGCCAAAAGGAAAAGAAGAAAACGAAGAAATCACGCTCTACTACAAGAACCATATGACAACATCACACAAGCAAGACGAAGCAGCCATAAAGAAAATCATCAATAACAACGTCAAACCAACGAAAGAAGATTCCACACTTAAGATGATAATCTACTACAAAACAAAGCGTACCTCCAGCCTAGTTATAAAGAATAGCTGCCTGCCAGAGACCAGCAATACACAAGAGGTGAATCTAGTGTATCAGTATTCTTGCACCGTTGGTGACTGTAGTCGCCTCAACTCAAGATATATTGGATCCACCATCACGACACTATCAAAACGGATGACAGCTCACTTGCAAGATGGTGCAATCAAGAAACACCACATCGAAAAACATAACTCTGCACCAACAAGGAAACATCTAGAAGAAGGAACAAGCATCCTGCATAGAGAACCTGATAGAACACGAATAAGGATGGCCGAACAAGTCTACATACACTTCGAGAAACCATTGATGAACATCCAAATTCTCGCTGCATCAAGTCTACCGTCGCACCGCCAATCACAGCTCGCCAGGAACTAGCCCCGCCCGTTTAAGGGCGGAGCATGATGCTACTTTCGCGTCCGCACAGTCTGAATAAGAGAGCCTTTTGTCGCATATATATATATATATATATATATATATATATATATATATATATATATATATATATATCCCATCATTAACTTATCGCACCTTTAGGTACCGATCATATTAGCATTTTATGTAGTCTGTGATGCAGGCAGGATATTCATTAGCACCTAATTAGACTCATGCTGCTTTCCAGTGCTCTCTGATGCACTCACAATCAAAGGTGTAGTATACCTATATGGTAGCAGTGAGTAATCTTAGGTCACTTGGTAAAGTGTTCACCTAAGTCCGACCCAAGCTGACGTCATAAACCTGAACGTGTTTGCAAACCGAGTGCTAATTGGCATTCTTTTTTTTTTTTTTACGTCTTGGCCTATTGCGTCGGTAGGCTTCTTCCCGGTGGATCCTGATGGTCGGTCCAAGGCTTCTTCCCAGTGGGGCCTGGTGGTCGACCCAGCCCGTTCTGGCGTAGGCGAGTGTTTATAGTGACGCCATCTTGCATTGGCTCATGCTGCCCTCCCGGAGCTCATCTTTAATCCTAGAATCTAGAGTCCGGGTTGATAGGTGGTCTTCTGGACAGCATGTGGGTAGTTTTAAGCCACTCGGCGGCGGCTGAAAAATCCCAGCTTGGTGGCACCGGTCGGGGATTCAACTCGCGTCCTCCTGAACGCGGGGCCGTCTCGCTATCCGTTCATCCACCGCCTCCCTTATCAGCCACCGCCTCCCCTAAATAATAATAATAAAAGATGCTGAAAACTGGATTCCATTATTTTATTGAATATATGAGTAATTATATACTGAATTTGTAATGGAGCCGAGATAAAAAAAACTGTTTTTCAGTGGCCATACCATGATCTCATGAAAATAAATAGGTTGACATATATAATTAATCACTACGTATTTTGTTATGACGACTATTGCACATTAATACCATAGCTTTGAATCCAGTGATGAATATCTTCAAGCACGACACAAATAGCAACAGATTGGTCACAAATTCACTCAGTAAACACAATACTCCAGAAAAATATACACTGAATCCACAATAAAGTTGTTTTTCCACTTGGAACTTTGTAAACAGAAACCAAGTAACCTCGTTTTACTTCACACATAAGTCATGATGTACGTGATGTGGTCGCCTCGATCTTTCGTTCCACTTCCCTCACACTCGCAGACGTCACTAACAAGCTTTCTTACCACCATTATCTCCATACGAATGACCGGCAGGAGTAATTTGTTTTTCTAACTTGATTTTAAAGCAACAATAATTATAAATCATATTTTATATTACATTTTAATGCAATTTTAATGTTATCTTTTTCATTTGCATGTGCGTACCTTTCTGCTACAAATAAAAGTTTTTTTTCCATGTTTCATTTTCCTTAACTCAATATTTCACATTTTAATCAATAACAAAGGCATCAAACACTAATTGTATGTTCAAGCTATGTAAGTTTTTTTTTTCTGTTCACATAAACTGCTTCATTTTCCTTTGGTGCTATTATATTCACATGGGTGCAGTCTATCACTCCCACAACACCGGTAATTTGGTAAAATTCTGCTGGCTTTTCACGGATCTCCGCCCTATCAAGGGGAACTGGATAAACCTCCTGTGACTACCTACGGGGCACTGAGGGTGGCCAGAGTTTCCGCAATCACCCTGCTTACACTACTCTGGCTTACCCCAAATTCATCACTTGAACACTGCAGCATTTTTCCTGTAGCCAAGTATCTTTAAGTCAAAATCACTTTCAACCCCGGAGTGAGGGAATGCTCCCTTTGAACTGGATCTTGTAGCTCTCTTCTCACCAAAACAGTCACATATTCCATTCCTGCACGGTCTAATATGTATCGCTTCACAAGTTCACTATCGTTATACAGTTCCAAAGAGTCCTTTTGAACTCTTAAATTGCGGAGATGGGCTGGGCGAGGAACTCCGGTGGCCATGTTGATATGGGTCTGGGTCTGGGATTTACTATTAACTTTCCTATTAAGGGTTTAAAAGTCCTCGCCAGCACTCCCAAGTTAATATCGAAGTTAATAGTAGGTATTAGGCTATTAGTTGGTGAGGATACACTTTGAGAGTGAAGTTAATAGTAAAGTCGAAAGTTAATGCCAAGTTTAGTATTAATAGTTGACGAGGATACGGCCCCTGGGGTCCAGCGAGGTTTAATTGACATTTTTCTGTACCAAATTAGCAAATTATCAGAGTTGTAATGGCCACTATCATGTTTACATGAAAAATCTGAGTGCAGTACATTATTCATGTCGTTATAATGATTATTGTTAGCAAACTTTTTTTTTTTTTTTTTTTACATTGCTGCCTATTGCGCCGGTAGGCTTCTTCCCGGTGGATCCTGATGGTCGGTCCAAGGCTTCATTCCGGTAGGTCCTGATGGTCGGCCCAGCCCGTTCTGGCGCAGGCGAGTGTTTATAGTGGCGCCATCTTGCATTGGCTCATGCTGCCCTCCCAGAGCTCATTTTTGATCCTTGAATCTAGAGTCCGGGTTGATAGGTGGTCTTCTGGACAGCATGTGGGTAGTTTTAAGCCACTCGGCGGCGGCTGAAAAATCCCAGCTTGGTGGCACCGGGCGGGGATTGAACTCGCGTCCTCCTGAACACGAGGCCGTTACTTTGACGACTCAGCCACCGCCTCCCCACTAAGAGCATTCATCGACATATCCTCTAACACTCAATCCCGTGGTTAATAGGAATGCATCAGTGCGGCTTCTTGGCAGGTATTTCCTTCATGCAATAAAGATTAAGTCAAACAAGTCCAGCATGGTGTCATGCTGTCAGTATTACACAATCAGCGGTGGAAGGTAGTTTTGAAAATTTTGCCACTCAATATGCCTACGGCTGACACGCCGCTGCCTCAACACGATGCATTCCAATGTGCCTCCAATCAGAGCACGGAAAGGTGTTTACACTGCTGCTCTTGGAGGAAGAATACAAGGAGAGGGCATGACGTCACAGGAGTGAAGCAGTCTTGGCCCATAACATTGATAGGCGGGCCGGACGCGCGACACCCACACACCTCAACATTTTCCCTCCATGCCGGCTTACTCTGCCTTTGGTTGCGCCCATAGAGGCGGCGATGGCAGCATAACGTTTCATCGTTAAGACAAAATAATATTTGTGGTGAGACATTATATAGGAGGCGAGAAAACTGAGCTTGAAAAAGAGCGACACAAAAGAATACAAATGATTCCTTGATGGAAATTTCAAGGAAACCATCTGTAATTCACCTCCCATGGCTTTAACACACAATTAGGCCACAGTACTGGAATGTAGAGGTCTTTGGGTACTATCAGAAGTACAAAGAACACACAGTTATTTTGCAAAACATGTAAAATAAGAATGTAAACCTGGGCAAGTTACCGAGTCGATTCAACTCACGGGCACTCATTTGCCTAGCTGAGAACGTTAATTCTCGTTCTCATTCTCTCATTCTGTGCAGGCAGCCACCACTGAAAGCCGTGTGATCTGCTTCCCGGTGACCCAAGAAAATGTGGCGCTGCAGCACAGACTCGTTAAGTGTATTCGTGTGAAATGGTTTCGTCTCCCCTCGTCTTGTATCTCATATGCCGTCTATGTATTTTCATTGTTGCTGTCCTCGTCTCCCTGTCTGTTGTGTCGCGTCTTCAATGTCAACTTTTCTTGTTACTCGTTTAACCTCCACTGTCTGTCCTCATCTTGCTACAGTTCTTTTCTAAATATTGTTCTACATATACACCAACACATAAATGTTACCTACACAGTACAACATTCACACACACACACACATATACACTCAACCACCTCTTTTATGTGTCTTGTATATGTCAATGACCTGCGTGATTTTTGTCAATAAAGCAACCCTGACGGATATTGACTTTCTCTATCCGTGAACCAATTAGCGCTTAGAACACTCGCTACCGCCAATAATTATTATTCTTTAATTCTCATTATATCTCATTCTGATTCTCATTACCTCTCTCACATTTTCATTATCATTCCCCCTCATTTTCAATCTCTCTCTCTCTCTCTCTCTCTCTCTCTCTCTCTCTCTCTCTCTCTCTCTCTCTCTCTCTCTCTCTCTCTCTCTCTCTCTCTCTCTCTCTCTCACAGTCTTCTTTTCTCATTCTTTGTCTCACACAGCGGCAGAGCAGGACCTGAAACCTCATAAACAGTATAGAACGGTAGAACATTCTCTTATTCTCATTGCCTTCATTAATGTTTATCACCCCAGGTATAGTAAGTAGGGCTACATAACTATATAATTATAATGTGTGTGTGTGTGTGTGTGTGTGTGTGTGTGTGTGTGTAGTTCACCTCTTGGTCTGCTGTGGGTCTCTCTCGAGACAGACAGCCGTTCCCCTACGGAAGAGCACAGAGCTCGTAGTACCGATCTTTGGGTAGGACTGAGACCACTCACACACAACACACCGCGTTAATGAGGTTACGACTCCTCGCCTTACGTCGCGTACCTACTCACTGCTAGGTGAACAAGGGCTACACGTGAAAGAAGATAAACCCAACTTATCTTCACCCGGGCAGGGAATCGAACCCTGATCCTTTTGGTTGCGAGGCAGACGTTCTATCCACTGAGCTACTGGGTCGTGTGTGTGTGTGTGTGTGTGTGTGTGTGTGTGTGTGTGTGTGTGTGTGTGTGTGAAATATACAGTTGAAAGTACTGAAAGTAGAAGAGAGGAAATGGAAATGAGCGATTAGCGGACTTACAATTTTTGCACACCGCTAACGCTAATCAGCTAAATTTTTCAATCAGCTAATCCGCTAATGTTTTTTAGCTCGCTAATTAGCGGATTAGCGATTAGCGGACGTTTATAGCAGAATGCTCACCTCTGCTAATTACTTATCTTGAAAAGAATCTTTTAAGAAAACACCAAGACGGCTTTAGGGCAGAACATTCCACAGAGTCTGCAATTCTGCAATTTGTTAATAATGTGTATACATGTTTAGAAGAAATAAATAATTGTTATCGGTGTATTTATAGACTTATCTAAAACTTTCGATACCCTGCATCACAAAATCTTACTTCACAAAGTATAATGCATAGGAATAAGAGGTGTGCCACTACAACTATTTCAGAGTTATCTTAGTTACAGAAAATATAGTTTATATTGTAAGCAAAATTATTCTCTATAAAGATTTATAGCTTAAGGTGCACCACAAGGTTCTGTTTTAGGTCCGATACTTTTTCTCATATACATAAATTCATGTGAAACAAATATTAAAAAAAAATAGTGTGGGATGGAGAGGATAAAAAAAATCACGTGTCCGCTCCAAATATTTTAAGTAATGGCCCTTCCTAAGCCCACCCAGAGGCAGAATACTTTGCTTACAATGACTGAGATGAAGAATTTCATAAGGATAAGTAAAGTAAGTAAGTAAGTAAAGGTTAATTGCTAATATATTTAGAACAAAGGTTTACAATTATTTATCTTTAAGTACAATAGCTACGGTCTGTCGAGCCGAGGCTCCATGACGGACGTTGTGATTAATATTTTTGAGGGAGTGAGAAAAAATAAAATAAAAAAGAGTAATTCGGTAATACATAACTAATGACAGCTATTTACATTATGACATGAATCCAAATTGAAGACATCCAAGTGACAGTTTGAATAACAATAGTCATAACAATACGGATATTAATTACACACATAAAAACGTACAATAGTGACAAAATGACAATGATAACTGTAATAATAATTACAAGTAAAATAATCATTGCAATAATAATACTGCTAATTAATACAATAAAAGTAATAGTAATATCAATAAAGATAATAATAATACTGTAATAGTAGTAGTAGTAGTAGTAGTAGTAGTAGTAATAATAATAATAATAATAATAATAATAATAATAATAATAATACACACACACACACACACACATAATAATAATAATAATAATAACACACACACACACACACACACACATTATTATTATTATTATTATTAAAATTAATAATAATAATAATAATAATAATAATAATAATAATAATAATAATAATAATAATAATAATAACATAATATTAATGGTGATACTAATTATAAAGATGCTAATAACAATATAATAATAGTAATAATAATAACAATAATAATAAAAATAATAATAATAATATTACTACTACTAATACTAATCATAATAACTGGGCAAAGAGCCCTGATATTTTCTTAAGTAGATATTCTCAAATTTATCTCTATTCATAAATGTTTTACATTATAATTAATATTCAAAAGTCAAAGACAGAATACAATATTCAGATGAGTAGAAAATGTTACTCACCCTAGAAGCAACAATATCAACCTTATCTGCCCAGTCTTCAGAACAACATTATTCAAAACAGTGTTATAAGTTTTGGTCCGAAACTATTTAAGTCTGCCTCATGATAAGAAAACTCTACTCACAACGACCAACATATCCATGATGTAAACGAGATAAAACATATTTACTTCATCCATCCTGTTTAGTCTTGATTAAAAGTATTTTATTACTATGATCATTATTATTATTATTATTATTATTATTATTATTATTATTATTATTATTATTATTATTATTTTATTGTCATTATCATCTTTATACTTATTATGACCATTAATATTATGCTATTATTATTATTATTATTATTATTATTATTATTATTATTATTATTATTATTATTAAAATTTTGTTTGTTTTTATTTTTATTTATATCATTATTATTATTATTATTATTATTATTATTATTATTATTATTATTATTATTAAAATTTTTTTTGTTTTTATTTTTATTTCTATCATTATTATTATTATTATTATTATTATTATTATTATTATTATTATTATTATTATTATTACTCCTATTACAGTATTATTATTATCTTTATTGATATTACTATTACTTTTATTGTATTAATTAGCAGTATTATTATTGCAATGATTATTTTACTTGTAATTATTATTACAGTTATCATTGTCATTTTGTCACTATTGTATGTTTTTATGTGTGTAATTAATATCCGTATTGTTTTGACTATTGTTATTCAAACTGTCACTTGGATGTCTTCAATTTGGATTCATGTCATAATGTAAATAGCTGTCATTAGTTATGTATCACCGAATTACTCTTTTTTTATTTTTTTTTTCTCACTCCCTCAAAAATATTAATCACGACGTCCGTCATGGAGCCTCGGCTCGATAGACCGTAGCTATTGTATTCAAAGATAACTAATTGTAAACCTTTGTTCTAAATATATTAGCAATTAACCTTTACTTACTTACTTACTTTACTTATCCTTATGAAATTCTTCATCTTGGGTGAGGGTGTTATTTCCCAGTCATTGTAAGCAAAGTATTCTGCCTCTGGGTGGGCTTAGGAAGGGCCATTACTTAAAATATTTGGAGCGGACACGTGATTTTTTTGTTCCTCTCCATCCCACACTATTTTTTGTATTTGTTTCACATGAATTTCGTTTCCATGACTGTGTTTTCTGGAATGGAAGTGTTGCCATGAAGAAAACTTGCAGTCAGCAAGAGAACATGGATGTGCTGGCATGTTCTTCACATTATCATTTCAAATTCGGAATCCCCGCTAAGTCACGTAATGTTTTCGTACGTCTGACAGCAGCCCGCGCCATGTAGTGGGCAATATAGGTTCATTAAGAAATGATCGTGCAACGACTCTACTTGTTCTACCAACACCCCCATCGCCAAGGCGGGAGCAGCCTTCACTCATCCTTGCGCAAGTCCAGACAGGTCATCTGTATGATCTTCTTCATGGCTTTTGGAATGTCTTCAGTCGTCTTGGTCTTGGGTATCCCGCCCAGTAACTCCTGACAGTTGCGTTTTCCCTGAGTTATCTCGCTGGCGGCAATGATGAGGTCGTAGTTGATACCATCACTCACCACAGAGTCTTGTCTGGAAAGCAAAAGTGGGCTTGTCAGCATCAGTCACAACGTGGTAATACTTTGAGCTACAATGAGCTGCATAGAAACTGTGATAAGAAAACTTTAAGGGGAGGATCCGTCTCCCTAGTTTTTAAGAAATTATTTGAAAAATATTGAAAATAAGTTAAATGCTCTGGCATGACCGTCTATGCATAAGCTATCATATGGCAGATTTATTTATTTTTCCTGCAAATTTAAATATCAGACGGAGCCTGAGTTTTAATGCCTAATAAGTGGGTGTGGTGAGCCAGTTCTAGTGTGGGTGGCAGAGATCGTTTCGTTACATTATTTTTGATAAATATAATATAATATTAATATACCAATGTATTTTCTTGTATCTGGCTACCTCTCCTAGCTCCACCACGGCTTTCCTGTCTCCCACTCAAATGAACTGGTGCCTGAGGGAAGACTGCTTTGTTTACACCGCGATCTTCCTTCATATGCTCTTGCTAAGGCTTTAGAGCATTTGCTTTTACCCTGAAACCTTTCAGTGACATTACGTCAAGACGGAAACAGCACGTAGAGAAGAACCGCCGAATGGCAGCTCATACTAAGAAAACGCAAATAACTGCTACGCGCCAAAAATCAAGTTCAGGTTCAAGCGCCTCGCCATTATAAGATCCCTCACCTCCACCACAATCACCAAATCAATCATTTAATTCTAAAGTACAGTTGAAATGCATGGAAGTCAAGCATGCAGGATACTTTATAGTAAAATATGTCACCCAAGTGACAGTGATATAACACAATTTTGGCTATGACAAGAGTCATCTATTTACAAGCATGTTCGGAACAAACATCAATATAGAAATGGGTTCAAACGTAGAGAGCCAAGAAGAACTATACCACTCCAATCAAAGGCAAAAAGCGAAGAAAAGTAGATGGCACTTAAGCAATGAATATAAACCATGCAGGTTAGGAAGATCAAACCTGGCAACAATGAATGACTTGCCGCGTCACGATACCCTCGCCTTAGAGTAATTAATACATATGAAAGGGGAAGCCAGGAGTCACTTGCGTTGATATATGATTAATGAACCGTGAGGAATCAAACGATAAGAGGGTTGGGGCACTATAACTGTTTTTTATGGCACTATGACATGAAAATGGAAAACAAAGTCTTTAATCGCTGTTTTCTCAATACAAGAAGTAATACATACATATAATGCATGCCCTCCTTTAGTTTTAGCACGATTGCCATAAGACTATAGGGTTAGGAGTTAGACATGTTATAGAACAGTTTGAAAAAAAATAATCATTTCTGTTTTGCATAATACAGTAATAATTCACTCCGGATTGTAAATTTTCCCTTATATTTTTTTGCGACTAAATACAAAGATTCACCATTTTTTCTAACTTTATAAGGAAGGTTATAAAGCATTTTCTGTGTAAAGGACAAAAAGAATGGTGCGGAAATGACGGAGGATATAGCCTTCATTTTTTTTTTTTGTTTGTTTGTTTAAACATGAAAAATATTCATATAAAAAAATTCAGTTCATGTAAGTAACTTCTGGTAAGATGATCACAGTATTATTCTTCAGAACATATATCGAAATACAGACCCTCGGGCTATTTATAAAAAAGATGCGGATCCTCACTTTAGAAGCAGTGAGAAAAGGACATGTGTTCTTTGATTTCGAGTGTTCCAATCTGCCTTTTTTAAGAAACCTTGAAGCTAAGTAGCAGACGCTTATAGAATAAATAAAAAGTTACGCGTAAAGTTGGGGAGGGGGCAAATTCTGTGGCTGCGTTAGCAGCGGTATTTATCTCCGTTGTATTAGCCTTTAAGCCTATGGTGGGTAAGTACCAATTGCGCCAGGCCAGTGTATGAGAATGAATAACTGGGACCCGGACCGGGATTCGAATCCGGGCCCGATGATTCGTAGCGAGTCACGCTAACCACTGCACCAACTAAGTAACTAATGGGAAGCATAAGCCCGGGGGCGCGTCGCTTCACTCCCCCGCCTTCACTCTCGACGGTCCTCCCGAGTAAGCTCCAGCTAGCACAGCTATCCTTTTCATCTCAAATCCCTCCTGACAGTAACGATCGAGTTGTCTCTTCCATGAATTACGTGGACGCCCCATGGGTCCATTCAGGGTTGTCTCGTACAGAAACAACCTCATGAGCAGGATAGACGTCCGGGAGGAGTACCACATGCCCATAATGCCGGAGTTGGCGTTCACGGACTCAGCTGGTAATAGGTCTTGACTCAGTTTCATAACGTAGTCGCTGGTTTGACACTAAGGTATTCCAGGGATACCCCATGATCCTGCAAAGGCACTTAATACCAAAGGCATCGACACGCCTATACCAGTCACTATTCAGTGTTCATGTCTCACACCCATACAGTAAGTAAGACATGGAGCAGAAGTGACTTAAAAACTCGAAACTTTGTCCGACTGCATATGTATCGACAGCGCCATATACTCGTGTTCTGCAATTCCATAACACCGTGGCCAGGACAATCCGACGAGTTACTGCCTGGTACATATAAGACCCACCATTGGTATCCACTACGCTACTAAGTTATGTGAAACTTTGAGTGACCTTGACATTCTCATGACACGCTTTAACGGACTGAACTGTGTCATCCAGCAAGCCTCCAAACGTCTGGACTTGAGTTTTGACCCAGGTAACCTTCAATCTCAGAGGCTTCGCTTCCTCATGCAGCACTTCGAGAGCCAGTACCAGGACCTCCAGCGATTCTGCGAGAAGTACAGCATCATCAACATAAATGAGGTCAGTGAACTTGATGTCGCAAATTAGATGCTTCGCAACTTCATCAACTACTGTTTTGTACCCAGTCCATGCAAGTGTTGAAAAGTGATGGAATCAACAGGGAAGAAGTCAAAGACACATCCCACACATTTCAGAGCACTCTCAGTTTCAGAGTTGAGGCCAGTCATCAGGTAACTAATCCTTGCATGCAGAAAACCTACTGATCCGAAGAATGTCCCATAGCGCTTCGCGATGCACTGAGTCAGAAGCCTTCTTGAGATTGACATGGACTGCGAGTAGCCCCTGTCGAAACTCACGTCGGCTTTCCACAAGGACGAAACGTGCTAGAATCCGGTCAACTGTTCTGGATCTGGATCTGGATTAGTAATGTGCAGGGCACCTTTCATGTGCATAACACGCATATTTGTGTTAGTATTGGTGTGTTGTGGTGACAAGTGAGTGTGTATTAGTTTTCTAAATAATTATATTGTACCGCAGTCTAAAATATGTTGAGGGAGGCTGTTCCAGTCACGTATGGAGCGTGGAAAGTATGAGTGCTTGTATGCGTCAGCTTTTGTGTGATACGTTTGGTATTTATGGATGTGTGTGTTACGAGTACGTTGACTGTTTGCGTTGTGTAAGTATGTGTGTGGGTCATTGTCAATGTGAGTGTTTGTGATCTTGTACATAAGTGTAAGTCTGTGCTTCTCTGCGTATGTGAAGAGGTTCCATGTTTATCTGTTGTTTGATCCGTGTTGTGATTCCAGGCGTTCGAGTGTAATAATTTGTAATGAACCTAGCCGCCTTGGTGTTGATTTGTTCTAACCTATCAATGTTGCTGTGTGTGTAAGGATCTCACACCGTGGAGCAGTATTCCAGTGTTGGTCTCACAAGTGTGTCATAAGCTATGTGTTTAATGTAAGGTGTGCAGTTATGTAGATTCCTCCTCAGGAACCCCAATGTTGTGTTGGCTGTGGCACTGATATATATCTTTCTCCTCCTCCTCCCCTCTCCCCCTCCTCCTCCTCCTCTCCCTCTTTCTCCTCCTTGTCCTCCGCCTCCTCGCTCGTCCCTCCCTCCAACACCTGTCCCTTACCTTCCCTTTCCCCCTCTTCCTCCTCCCTCTCCTCGTCCATTCCTCCCTCCACCACCTCACCCTCCCTTTCTCCTTCTTCCTCTTCCTCCTCCTCCTCCCCCTTTCCACCTTCCACCTCTTCCACAATTTCTCCTCGTTCTTCACAGCAGGTCCCTACCCTCCTTCCCTCTCCCTCCCCCTTCACCCCCCCCTCCTGGCCCCCCTTCCGACCGTCGGGTTCTTGTTGTTGGTGATAGTCAGGTTCGTTATGTTGACAGGTATTTTTGCTCCAAGGATAAGAACAGGACGAGGGTGTGTTTCCCAGGGGCAGGGGTGGGCCATATATCAGACAGGATTGAGGCGTGTATGGCAAGCGAGGGATCGAACCCCATTGTCTTTCTCAGCTGTGGCGGAAACGACGTTTCTCGTGTGCCAAGCGAGGACCTTCTCAGGCGTTTTAGAGAATTGTTAGGCAGGATACGTGACGCTGGTGGGTCACCAGTAGTGTGTGGCGTCCTGCCAAGGAGGGGCGTTGGCGATGGATGGCTGTCCAGGGCGATAGCAGTGAACAGCAGACTGGCTGAGCACTGCGAGCGCAATGGGTGGCTGTTCGTCGACAATTGGGACCTCTTCTTTGGCAACGACGCCCTCTACGCCCGTGACGGGATACACTTGACGTTCAAGGGTGTTGAGGCTCTCTCAGACTCCCTTGAGCGAGCACTTGGTACCCTGAGGGATTTTTAAGTATAGGCGAGTGGAGGAGTAATGGGAGCAATGGGAGGAGTAATGGGAGGGACATCTAGCTCATAATATAACCAGCAAGCTTAGAACTAAATCTAGAGTAGTAACATAGGACTCGATAAGAATCTTCTATAATAACAGCAGGATCCACAGAAACAAGATATAATTACTAATTGATGAAGCTTGTTCAGAAAATTTTGACATAATAGCGATCACTGAGACATGGATAGACTTTGCTAATAGAAATTTTAGGTCAGAATTTGAAATAACGGGTTATCAGATGTTTCACAAAGACAGAAGGGGCAGAAAGGGAGGTGGAGTTGCGCTATATGTTAAAGACTCACTTAAATGTTTAGTTAACAACTCAGTCAAAACTAACATGGATTCAGAATCAGTTTGGGTGGACGTTTACAAAGGAAAGAAAAACTAACTCTAGGAGTTATATACAGGCCACCCAACCTTAACAGGCAGGACACGAGTATATTACTACAGGAGATTGGCAGGGCGAGTATGAGTAGAAATGTCTGCGTAATGGGGTACTTTAATTATAGGAATATAGACTGGGAAGATCTAGTGGGTGACCTGGAAGCCGAGGACTTTCTTGAAGTTATACAAGATAATTTCCTTAAGCAGGTAGTTACTGAGCCTACCAGAGGAGATAACATATTAGACTTAGTCCTAACCAATAATGGGAACTTGCTACGTGAGTTGGAGGTGGGCGGAGAGTTAGGAAATAGTGATCACAGAACGGTTCGTTTTAGGTTAGACTGGGCGGTAAACCGCGATCCAAACCCAGTGTTAGTGCCAGATTTTAGAAGAGCAAAATACGAGTGGCTTCGAAGACATCTTGAAGGGGTAAACTGGGATAATTTAGGGATTCATGAGGGCCAGAACTGCGGATTGGAGAGCCAGGAGAACCAGGTAGAAATGTCTTACAATAATTTAGTTAGAGTAATAGTAGAGGGGCAAGAACAGCATATACCACAGCGAACACTTAGAAAAGAAAACAATGATCCTAAGTGGATGACTCGTGGACTAAAACACGAGATTGGGTTAAAGAATGGAATTTATCAGAATATAAAGAATGGTGAAACACATCTCAGGGTCCGGTACGTCGAACTATCTAGATTAGTTAAGAAAAACACCAGGATAGAAAAACAGAACTCTGAGATCAAAGTAGCAAATGAGGCGAAAAGTAATCCTTAGGGCTTCTTTCAGATGTATAGAACAAAAACACGGGAGAAAATTGGACCGCTGAAATCAAACACAGGGGAGCTAGTAGAAAATTACGAAAATATGAGCACATTGTTGAACGACTACTTCCTTTCAGTATTCACACAGGAGGATCGAACGACTATACCGGAAAGAGTTCAGGTGTACGAGGGCGGGGATGGCGATAAATTGAGGGATATAATCATTACCAGGCAAGTAGTTCAGGATGAGATAGATAAGCTTAAGAAGAACAAGTCGCCAGGTCCTGACGGGATATTTCCGAGGGTATTAAAGGAGCTAGGTGATATAATCAGTGACCCACTAACCGACATCTTTAAGATGTCGGTAAATACTGGCTATGTGCCGAGCCTATGGAAAGTAGCTAATGTGACGCCGATTTTTAAAAAGGGGACAGGTCAGTTGCTTCAAACTATCGCCCAATTAGCTTAACATCGGTTATAGGGAAGATGCTGGAGTCCATAATAGCCAGGAACATTCGGGAGCATTTAGAGAAACATAGCTTAATTCACGACTCGCAGCATGGGTTCACAAAAGGTAGGTCATGCCTCACCAATCTCTTGTCCTTCTACAATAAAGTATTTGAGGCGGTTGACAGAGATGAAAATTATGATGTAATCTATCTTGATTTTAGTAAAGCGTTTGACAAAGTTCCTCACCAACGACTGTTGCTTAAATTACAAGCTCACGGAGTAGAGGGTAAAGTTTTGAACTGGGTCAAGGCGTGGCTTAGCAATAGGAAGCAAAGAGTGCAAATCAATGGTAAAAGATCTGACTGGGGATGTGTTACGAGTGGGGTCCCACAAGGTTCGGTATTAGGTCCACTTTTGTTTATTATTTATATCAATGACTTAGACACAGGAATTAGTAGTGATGTTAGTAAATTTGCAGATGATACCAAGATCGGTAGAGTAATTGAGTCGGATCAGGACGCTAGTATTCTCCAAGGTGAACTCAACAGATTATATGACTGGGCGGATAAATGGCAGATGGAGTTCAATGTAGGGAAGTGCAGTATTCTGAGTGTAGGTAGGAACAACCCCTCACATAACTATTGCTTAAATGACACTCTCATAAGTAGGTCTGGGTGCGAGAGGATTTAGGGTCTTAGTGAGCTCTGATCTCCGTCCAAGGGCACAATGCATTCAAGCTAGAAATCGAGCTAATAGGGCACTGGGATTTATTTCAAGGAGCGTAAGCAACAGAAGCCCCGAAGTCTTCCTCAAACTATATTTAGCATTAGTTAGACCTCATCTTGACTATGCGGTTCAGTTCTGGTCACCCTACTATAGAATGGATATCAAAATGTTAGAATCGGTGCAGAGGAGGATGACTAAGATGATTCAGGGGTTGAGAAACTTGCCATACGAGGAAAGACTCAAACAGTTAAACTTGCATTCTCTAGAAAGGCGAAGGGTGCGTGGAGACATGATCGAGGTTTATAAATGGATGAAGGGCTTTAATAAGGAGACATTCATAAGGTTTTGTTGGTAAGAGAACCGGGTAGGACACGAAGTAACGGGTTTAAACTGGATAAATTCAGATTCAACAGGGACATAGGCAAAAATTGGTTTACTAATAGGGTGGTGGATGAGTGGAATAGGCTTAGCAGTCATGTGGTGAGTGCCAATACAATTGTCACATTCAAAAATAGACTAGATAAATTCATGGACAGCGATATTAGGTGGGGTTAGATACACGGGAGCTTAGGGTCAAAGGAGCTGCCTCGTACAGGCCTACCGGCCTCTTGCAGACTCCTGCGTTCTTATGTTCTTATGTTCTTATATATATATATATATATATATATATATATATATATATATATATATATATATATATATATATATATATATATATATCTATATATATATATATATATATATATATATATATATATATATATATATATATATATATATATATATATATATATATATATATATATATTTTTTTTTTTTACGTTGATTGCCTAATGCGCTGTTAGGCATCTTCCCGGTGGGGCCTGATGGTCGGCCCAAGGCTTCTTCCAGGTGGGGCCTGATGGTCGGCCCAGCCCGTTCTGGCGCAGGTGAGTGTTTATAGTGGCGCCATCTTGCATTGGCTCATGCTGCCCCCCGGAACTCGTTCTTGATTCGCTTGGACGGCTTCCTCTAGAGTCCGGGTTGATGGGTGGTCTTCAGGACAGCATGTGGGTAGTTTTAAGCCACTCGGCGGTGACTGAAAAATCCGAGTGGTAGCGTGGGGATTCGAACCCGCGTCGTCCATCACGCGGTGAATGTGGGTCCAGTACGCTACCACCTACGCCACCGCCTACCCATGTGTCTATGTGAGTGTTGAATTTCAAGTTAGTTGAGAGGTGAACACCAAGATACTTGTGTGTGTGCACTGATTCAAGGTCTGAATTATGGAGAATGTAACTTTGATGGATGGGGTTGTGAGCTCTGGTGAATCTTAATAATTTACATTTGTCTGGTCGGAAATGCATCTGCCAGGTGCGCTCCCACCGCTGGAGGGTGTCTAAGTATGTTTATAGCAGTCTGCAGTCGTCAGTAGTCTTTACTGCTCTAAACAACAAACTATCGTCGGCAAATAGTCTAGAGTCTAGTGGAGGAGTTAGGCGTTGAGAGTGGAAGATCGTTAATATACAGGAGGAAAAGAAAGGGACCTAGAACGGTGCCGTGTGGGACACCTGAAGAAACAGGGACAGTGTCAGATGAAAATCCATTAAGAAGAACACGATGAGTCCTGTTAGTAAGAAATGCAGTGATCCCAGTGAAAAATAGTTCCTGAAAAACCGTAGTATTTCAATTTTAATGTCAGTCTTTTGAGCGGGTCTTTGTCAAAGGCTTTGGCAAAATCCAAAACAATGGTGTCAACTTGTTTAATGTCACGTCGGTCGAGCAGTCTCGTAATGTTGTGAAATGTAGTGATGAGTTGCGACTCACATGAGCAATTGGGTCGAAAGCCGTGTTGTGAGTCAGTAATGATGTTGTTTGTGTCAAGGTGATTTATTATGTGTTTATGTATTATGTGTTCGAAAATTTTACATGGAATCGATGTTAGTGAGATGGGGCGATAATTAGTTGGGTCTGTCCGGTTACTTGTCTAGAACAATGGATTTATGTTTGCCTAAAGCCCGTCAGAGGCTAATGAGGTGGATGATAGAGATTGGGTGAATATTGTCCGAAGGATGGGGGCAAGGATGGGGGCAAAGGATTTAAGGATGAAGGCGGGAATGTTGTCAGGGCCAGTGGATTTAGTTGACTTGCCGGGCGGCATTATTCGGAAATGTATACCGGCTCGGTCCCATACCCACAACTAGCCAATCAACAGTTAGATGTGTCAGCCAGACCGAGCCAGTCACGACGCAGGAAGGGCTTGGAGAATGACGTCACATACAGTTTCTATGTAACAGATATATGAATTCAATTTATTGTTGAATTATTATTAACAACAGTGTGTGAGTAGCAATAGTCCAAAAAGGAGTAGTTGAAAAATACTTTTTAATGTATTTTCTTAAGCTTGAAGTTAAAGGACATATGTTAAAATGACGATGAAGGATGTAAAATTGTCATGTACACTCGGACACAATACTAATACTGTAACCTCGAGGCTCCAGGTTGGTCAAGGAAGTTAGGCCGCTTCGGAGCCCCCCACCCCCACCCCACCACTCCACAAATAGCTTTTTAATCCAGTGCCGATTTTTTCGTAGAATTATTAACCTACTGCAAAAAAGAAACAATGCCACCTGGCAAAGAAAATTCTCCTGAAGATTATGGTATCAACAGATTTTTGGTAAGTTAGAAAGGAAGGAAAGTAAGCAAGCTTTTATACAAAGTTTAGGCGATGGACGAGTGGCTTTGTAGCGTAAAGCACATATAACTTAAAATTACAATATAAGTCGTATAAAAACTTGCTTACCTCCCTTCCTTTCTAACGTATCGATAATATGTTGACACCATTATATTCAGGAAAATTTTCTTTATCAATTGCCACTGTTTGTTTTTACAGTAGCTTAATAATTTTATGGAAAATTGCCAGTATAAACCTTTACAACCCGTGTTTGACTTCAACTCACATTATTTCCTTTATTTTTAATCAGTTTATACGCCTCCGTGGTCTAGTGGTTAGCGTGCCTGGCTTCTACTCCGCGGGCCCGGGTTCGAATCCCGGCCCGGGCAGTCGGCGTGCAGCTCATCCAGCTGTTCATCCTCCCTCTCGGGTTGGTAGATAAATGGCTACCTGGGGAAATCTGGGGAAGGTAAACTGTGGTAACCCGGATGTCACACTGGCCCTGTGTCTCCGGGTAATGGGCTCCCTCCCACCATAGGCTCAAGGGCCAATGTTACGGAGATGGGCACCGAGGCCACGCGCTGCTACAGCGTATGCCCCCAACTTTACCTTTACCTTAGTCAGTTTGAGTTGTTTTCAACACAGTCATAATCTGCAATCTTTCTCCTGTCCAATGCTGCGAAAGGGAAGTATATATTACGCGACAAGAGTTGGCTACAAAGCATAAAAGTAAAACTTGTAGTGTGGCGAGGTCTGCTTCCATGATCGCGTCTCTCTCTCTCTCTCTCTCTCTCTCTCTCTCTCTCTCTCTCTCACATTGCAAACCTCTTAAACAATTACTTTTCCTCGGTGTTTAATACTAACAGTCTTCCTCTCGCTACCACCAACACCAGTACTATTGTAAATCTCGAGCATGCATTGCCTAATTTTGAAATAACAACCGATGAAGTCCTTAAAGCTCTCCATTCACTTAAAACAAATAAAAGTCCTGGACCTGACAAAGTATATCCAACTCTGCTGAAAGAAACGAAGAGCGAAATACTCTCCTCCCTCACAACCGTATTCAATATGTCCTTGCGACAAGGCATCGTCCCTTCAGATTGGAAAAAGGCTAACGTGACACCGATTTTCAAGAAAGGAGACAAAAAAGTACCAGGTAATTACAGGCCCATTAGTCTAACTTCGGTTGTAGGTAAGCTACTTGAGGGCATAATTAGAGACAAAATTGTGAGTTACCTTGAAAGCCACTCATTGATTGGGGACTCACAACATGGCTTCCGAAACAAAAGATCCTGCCTATCAAACCTATTAACCTTTTATAACGACCTCTTCACTGTTTATGACGTAACCAAATCACTGGACGTAGTCTATCTTGATTTCAGAAAGCGTTTGATAAAGTCCCGCATCATAAATTACTTTACAAATTAAAGCAAATAGGTATTGACGGTCAAGTAAACCAATGGATCGCGAATTGGTTGAGCAACAGACAACAAAGAGTAGTGATTGACGGATTTAACTCAGAGTGGGCGCCTGTCACTAGTGGCGTCCCTCAGGGCTCGGTCCTTGGCCCAGTGCTCTTCATTATTTACATCAACGACGTGGATGTTGGACTCAATAACCGCATTAGTAAATTTGCAGACGACACAAAGATTGGTAACTCGGTTCTCACTGACGAAGACAGGCAAAGCCTCCAAGAGGATTTGCACAAAATTTCAGCTTGGTCGGATAGATGGGAGATGCCCTTTAACGTAGACAAGTGCCAGGTCCTTCAAGTTGGAACGAGGAATAAGAAGTTCGAATACGAAATGCGCGGCGTTAAACTCAAAAGCGTTCAATGCGTCAAAGACTTGGGGGTCAAAATCGCGTCAAACCTCAAATTCTCACAGCAATGCATCGATGCAGCAAATAAAGCGAACAGAATGTTGGGCTTCATTAAAAGAAACTTTGTATTCAAGAATAAAGATGTAATACTCCCGCTCTACAACAGTTTAGTCAGACCCCACTTGGAATATGCGGTTCAGTTTTGGTCCCCCCACCATGCAAAGGATATTGCTAAATTAGAAGGTGTTCAGCGTCGGGCAACGAAAATGATCCCTTCCTTGCGCAACAAATCCTACGAAGAAAGGCTTTCTATCCTTAACATGTTCTCTCTTGAGAAACGTCGCCTCCGAGGAAAATTGATCGAATGTTTTAAAATACTTAATGGTTTCACGAATGTAGACAGATCAACATTGTTTATGATCGATGACAGTCTGCGCACGAGGAACAATGGCGTAAAACTCAGATGTAGACAAGTAAATTCAGATTGCACCAAATTTTTCTTCACCAACGTTGTAGTGCGAGAATGGAATAAGCTTCCGCCATCAGTGGTCCAGTGTAACACGATTGACTCCTTCAAAAATAAGCTCGACCGTCACTTCCTTCAACTTAATATCAACTAGAGCAGAAATGCAACGTTTTGGAGTCTTCTGATTAATGTAAAATCACTTAGGTTTAAGGACAGACCACCAAGTCTGGACCATGGGGTCTGTGTGGTCTGATTTTCTATGTAAATCTATGTAAATCTCTCTCTCTCTCTCTCTCTCTCTCTCTCTCTCTCTCTCTCTCTCTCTCTCTCTCTCTCTCTCTCCGGCCCTTACCCTTTGCCGCATGCTGACATTCCAGTCTATATCAAAATCATACATGCTGCTATGCTCATAACCCTATAAAATGTCAATGTAGAGCTGTTCATCCAAAATCATTGCATAGCACGTCAAATACTACTGCATTGACTAATTATATACAGTAGTAGAGAGCAAGAATGATAATTGTATTGTTTTTGGTAGAGTAGTGGCGCATTGCATACCTCACAGCGAAAGTGATAGGCTACATGGTAACTCTGCATTCTTCATCATCATTTTAACATATCTTTGGCTTCAAGCTTAAGAAAATGCTTTAAAAGTTATTTTTTAACT